>NC_057710.1:63302974-63322488 GCF_004010195.1 Chiloscyllium plagiosum
TCACAAAGCCATGCTGACTATCCTTGTTCACATTATTCCTATCTAGATGTGCATAAATCCTATCCCTTACAATTCTCTCTAAGACTTTGCCCACAACAGAAGTGAGACTCACCGGCCTATAGTTACTAGGGCTATCCCTACTCCCCTTTTTGAACAAGGGAACCACATTTGCTATCCTCCAGTCTACTGGCACTATTCCTGTAGACAACGAGGACATAAAAATTAAGGCCAATGGCTCTGCAATCTCCTCCCTTGCTTCCCAGAGAATCCTAGGATAAATGCCATCAGGCCCAGGGGACTTATCTATTTTCACCTTTTCCAGGATTTCCAATACCTCTTCTCTACATACCTCAAAGCCATCCATTCTACTTATTTGTGCCTCAGTATTCTCATCGACAACAATGCCCTGTTCCTGAGTGAATACTGAAGAAAAGTATTCATTCAGTGTCTCCCCAATCTCTTCCGCCTCCACACGCAACTTCCCCCTACTATCCTTGACTGGACCTATTCCTACCCTAGTCATTCTTTTATTCCTAACATACCTGTAGAAAGCCTTAGGGTTTTCCCTAATCCTATCTACTAAGGACCTTTCATGTCCCCTCCTTTCTGCTTTTAGCTCTCTCTTCAGGTCCTTCCTGGCTACCCTATAACTCTCAATCGCCCCAATTGAACCTTCTCGCCTCATCTTTACATAGGCCGCCCTCTTCCCTTTAACAAGGGATTCCAATTCCTTATTAAACCACGGCTCCCTCACACGACCCTTTCCTCCCTGCCTGTCGGGTACATACTTATCAAGGACACTCAATGGTTGCTCCTTGAACAAGCTCCACATATTAATTACGCCCTTGCCTTGAAGCTTACTTTTCCAAGCCGCACATCCGAGGTCATGCCTCACCGCATCATAATTTCCCTTACCCCAGCTATAATTCTTGCCCTGTAGTACACACTTATCCCTCTCCATCACGAGTGTAAAAATCACCGAATTATGGTCACTATCCCCAAAGTGCTCACTTACCTCTAATTCTAACACCTGGCCTGGTTCGTTATCCAGAACCAAATCCAGTATGGCCTCACCTCTTGTTGGCCTATCTACATATTGTGTCAGGAAACCCTCCTGCACACATTGGACAAACACTGACCCATCTAATGAACTTGAGCTATAGCTTTCCCAATCAATATCAGGAAAGTTAAAGTCCCCCATAACAACCACCCTATTACTTTCATTCTTCTCTTGAATCATCCTCGCAATCCTTTCTTCTACGATTCTTGGACTATTAGGCGGCCTGTAAAAGACTCCTAACAGGGTGAGCTCACCTTTCCTATTCCTAACCTCAGCCCAAACTACCTCAGATGGTGAGTCTTCATCCATCGTCCTTTCCACCGCTGTAATACTATCTTTGACAAGCAATGCCACACCTCCCCCTCTTTTACCCCGACCTCTGACCCTACTAAAACATTTAAACCCTGGGACCTGCAACAGCCAATCCTGTCCCTGTTCTACCCATGTCTCCGTAATAGCCAATATGGTTAGTAAGTTTGCAGAAGGCACCAAAGTTGGAGGTATAGTGGACAGCGAAGGAGGTTACTTCAGAGTACAATGAGATCTTGATTAGATGGGCCAATGGGTCAAGGAGTGACAGAGTTTAATTTAGATAAATGTGAGGTGCTGCATTTTGGAAAGGCAAATCAGAGCAAGACTTGTACACTTAATGGTAAGATCTTTGGGAGTGTTACTTATCAAAGAGTTTGCGCTTTAGAAACAGTGTTCCCAATTTGTCAGTCATGTTCTAGCAAATTTGCATTAACAAAACTTATTATAGCAGAATGACTTTGTGCCTTGTTTTTGAATTATGTTTCCTTAATTTGTTCTCTCTGAACCCACATTCATTTACTTCACTCTTTCCTCACATTTTGTATTTCATTCAAAAAAGCAGTCTGGTTGCTCCAGGTCTCTTCTAACTATTAAGGAACAATATAAGAAGAACTGGTGAGGAATGAATCTAAAGAGTAAGTGATTGAATGAATCTAAAGATTGATTCATTGAATGAATGTATGCGTGAACGAATGAATGATTGGAGTGCAGGTTTATAATTTCTTGAAAGTGGAGTCACAGGTAGCTAGCATAGTGAAGACAACATTTGGTGTTCTTGCCTTTATTGGTCAGTGATTGAGTATAGGAGTAGTGAGGTGATTTTCTGGCTGTACATGTCATTGGTTAGGCCACTTTTGGAATATTGTATGGAACACTGGTCTCTCTGCTATAGGAAGGACGTTATGGAACTTGGAAGGGTTCAGAAAAGATTTACGAGCATGTTGCCAGGGTTGGAAGGTTTGAGCCAAAGGGAGAGGCTGAATAGACTGCAGCTATTTTCCCAGGAGCGTCAGAGGCCGAAGGGTGACCTTCATAGAGATTTATAAAATCATGAGGGGTAAATAGACAGGTCTTTTCCCTGGAGTGGGGGAGTCCAAAACTAGATGGCATATGTTTAGGCTAAGAGGGGAAAGGTTTAAAAGGGACCTAATGGGCAAGTTTTTCTCATTTATCGTTTTTTTAAAAAACTTTACATGTCAGGCTGTGTCTCTCTCTGGATCTCTTCTTCCTGACTGTGCAAAGCTTATGGATCGTGTGCTTTCAACAGGCCCTCTCTCAAATAACAAAGTTATGATTAAATTATGCTTCTAAATAGTTAAATTATATCTCTAATTTGGTCATGATTATTGAAGATTTATAAATATCCTAGATGTGATTGCAAAAATACTTTTCAGGAATAAGGCAGTTTGATCTGTTCATTTAGAAAGTCGCAAAAAAAATCCATTTAACGAGCAGTAGGATTCCCATTGAGTGACAGCACCACTCTATTTCCAAGTGAAGCTAGCCCAGGCGTGCTCCTGTCTGATCATGTTCACAGCTCCTTTTGGTATGTGACAGAATTTACCAAAAGATTTAGTTTTGTACTGTAAAACCTTCTTTCCAAAGTTAATTGAATTCAGTAATTAATTGGTACACTTTTTCTAATCCAGAATGTTCAAACAGTTTCATATTCTAGTTCCTATATCTTAAAACATAAATAATTTTGAACAGTGAAAAATATTTTCAGTTGAGCTTTTACTGAAGGTAATAAAAAATTTAACGTTCAAAATGAGTCTTCTAAAATTGATGTGTTTTGTTATTTCAGGATTCTGGAGTGAGGCAGATGTAACCCGACCATTTGTTTCTCAAGCTGTGATTACAGATGGAATTTATTTCTCTTTCTTTTGCTATCAATTGAACACCCTAGCTCTGACTGTCAGTGCAGACCAGCATAATAACCGCAAAAACATTTGCTGGGGGACAGAAAGTATGCGCCTGTATGAGGCTGTCGAAGGCGACAATGTGATAGGGTTCAACGATGAAGTCCTGAGCCTACTTGTTCGCTTCTTACTCAATAGACCAGAATCAGTGAAAAGTAACCTAAGTGGAATGTAACATTTTGAACGTTTGTAAGTACTTTAAAAATTGTAACATATGTTGAAAATACATATATCTAAGCATTTCAATTTTAAGTGCTTAAAATACATTATTCAGAAATGCCCCAGCATTGTTTTCTTGTGAAGTTTTTTATGAAATGAATGGGAATTTTCTGTATCACATATATATCCCTAATGTTTGTTTAAAGTCCATTCCAACTTGTTAACCACACATTTTA
This sequence comes from Chiloscyllium plagiosum, assembly GCF_004010195.1. NCBI lineage: Eukaryota > Metazoa > Chordata > Chondrichthyes > Orectolobiformes > Hemiscylliidae > Chiloscyllium > Chiloscyllium plagiosum. The sequence goes on from NC_057710.1 coordinate 63,306,661, forward strand.
AGTGTTAAGATAATTGAATAGAAGACTTGCGATAGTTGGGTCAGATTTGATGCAGTCTAATAAAACTGTTATTTGCATGATTGGTTACAATCAGGATGTACTGAATAGGAAAGGCAATGGAGGTGTTCAGGCATCTGAAATATAAAGTAAATAGTCCCTAGGGCAAAGCATCAAAAGAAAAGTGTGCAAAGATGGAAAATAACTGAGCAGCTTCTAAAGTGTAAGGAAGGTGTGTATAAACAAATCATGTTAATCTAATGTAAACTTGCACGTATTCTTGCCTAATCTGTATCAAAAAATAAGTAGTCAAGAAAATATTGGGAATAAATGTAGTGGCAAGTGGCCAGTAAAATTATTAAACCAACATCCAGTTATCTTTAGAAGGGTTAATTTCATAGGAAAACGTCTAAACAAATTGACCTAGTGGAGATGCATGAGGGACTGTTGGGAAAGGGTGTAATAATGAGTACAGTAAACCTCGAAGAATCGGATGCTTTTGATATGCGATTTTTGAATATTCAAGAAAAGAACCGGATGACCATTTCAACTTGTAATGAACAAATGAGAATATGAAGTGAAATAAGGAAAGCTTTCAAAACCTGTAAATGGAAATGCAGCACATGCAACAGCTGTTTCAGCTTCATTATATGGATGCCTATGAAATGCATTGCCATTTGAAGAGCCTCACTGCTAGAACTCTGAGCCCCACGTCTTCAGAACATGGTCACCCACTCCAGCTGTGGTCAAAACATTTTCATCCATTGTGCACATTATTTACAGTATAATGGAAGGCAACAGTGGTTGCTCCTGAAGCAGAGTCTTTGCACTTCCCCCAGTCCCAACCCAACCTGTCCACTGAAGTTTTCATCTGCCGATTTTACAGCCCCAGTGCAGGCATATGAATGTGCTAGATCTCATAGTTCACTTCTCTGTGGAAATTAGTGTGCTGCTTACAGGTGATGAACCCCCTCCTGTGTGATTTCTTTCCCTCCTGTGTTCTATCATATCCTTCCATTATATTATTAAGTTGCCCCCACTTCAGTGATCCCCTCTGCATTCTAGCTTTCTGATTCCAATGTATACGTTATTTTCAGTCTCTCTTCCTACAGCAATTGGAGCCTATAATTCCTCAACTTTTTATGGTTTGACCCCTAGGACTGATTATGGTCCATTCTCTTGAGCAACTTGAAAACAAAAACAAGTTGCTGGAAGAGCTCAGCAAGTCTGGTAGATCAATGAAGAGAAATGAGAGTTAACGTTTTAGGTCTGGTGACCCTGACTGGTAGCTGTTCAGCTCCCTGATTGACTTGCTGTGTAATTCTGCAGCCTAGTTGCACTGGACCCACAGGTATGGTAATGGCACCCTCCCCAAACTGTAGAAAGAGACTCCTTGACCCTGACCACCCAAGTGACCCAGAATAAATTTAGAGGCTGGCTTTGATTTAATTGTGTCATCAGTATGGTGAGAAATAGCCATTTGATTGATGTACATGCAGTGTTTGGTGCATACATGGTTCAGATGTGAGATTGACCAAACAACTCTGACATTCTGCAAAAAGACCACCCCTTAGACTGATGATTTCTGGCAAGCTACTTGGCTTTGCGTGTCAAACTGCAAGACCAGTCAGAAGCCGTGTGAGCCTTTAAGATGTGGCTGAGGAGATAAAGTGTTAAAATGCAAGGCAAGATGGATGTGGTGAACATGAGGTAGATGTGGAGTGAATGCATGCTAACAAGGGAGTTACAAAGCGAATGGTCTTTGCAGAATGCTGATATGGATGGGGACGGAAATATATCTTTGGTAGGGTCTCCTGATAGTCGGTGGCAGCAATGTCACCACTGTGTGTGCAACTCTTGCCAAAGGATGTTGATACCTGGTGTTCAACACGAAGGTCTGAAGAAATAAACGGTCAACTGGTGTCATGAGTTTTTGGTTTCTAATGTCTATCCAGAAGATGTGAGAATGGGAGCCTAAATTTAATGAGGTGAGGACAAAAATGAGGGTAATAATGAGCAAAAGTCCCTGTTAATCGGCCGCTCGTTAGTAAACATGGCAGATGGAATATAATGTGGGGAAATGTGAAGTTATGTATGTTGGCAGGAAGAGGATCTGGATATTGTTTTAACTGAGAAAGACTGCAAAAAAACTTATGGAATAGAGATTCGGGACACCAAGTCCATGAATCACAAGCTAGCATTCCCCTTCAGTGGGTAATAGGGAAGACAAATGGAATCTGGGCTTTATTTCAAAGCTAATGAAGTATGCAAGTAAGGAGGTTTTGCTAAAACTATACAAGGCGCTAGTCAACTTTGCTGTGATACTGTGAACAGTTTTGGGCCCTGTATCTAAGAAAAGATAAACTGGTATTGGTGGCAGTCCAGAGAAGGTTCAGTATGCTGATACCAAGTATGGACGGACTGTTTTATACAAAGAAGTCGAAGATTGGGCCAGTACTTGTTTCGAGCTACAAGAATGAGAGTTGATCTTATTGAAACATGCAAAATTCTTGAAGGGCTTCATAGGGTAGATGAAGAAAGGTGGTTTTCTCATGGGAGAATCTGGGACCAGAGGACATAATCTCAGAATAAGGGGTTGCACTCTTTGGTAGGAAACCGAGAAGGAAATGGGCCAAACACAGGGAAATGAGACTAGTTTAGGAAACCTGGTTGGCATGGGCGAATTGGCCGTGAATGGTTTCATGGTCATCAGTAGATTCTTAATTCCAGATTCTTTTCAAAATTCAAATTCTACCATTTACCATGGTGGGATTTGACCTTGGTTCCCCAGAACATTGAATGAGTTTCTGGATTAGTAGTCTAGCAATATTACCACTAGGCTATCACCTTACCTTACCTATATGGCAGAACAGAGTTGAAAGGCCTACCTTTGCTCCTGTTATGTCAAGAGTCTTGTCTCAACATCTGGTCTTCGCTCGAAAATGTGACTTGCTCTTAATATTGAGAAAGGCCTTGCTCGACATCTCTCAATTCTACCAAATTATTTCTCTAGTCCATATCATCCAGAGCCTTGAAAGATTAAGAACTGTTCAAGGGTTTTTCCTCCAATGCAATAATTATTAAAATTGCACTTGTGAAGTGATGATAACAGATAAATTACCTTAAGTTGTTCGGTTTACAAAGGGGAATATTAGTTTTGTTTGATAATTGAAAAGCAAGTAAATAAGCAGCTGCAAGTATGCAAACTTGCAAAAGCAATGAATGTACCACTACATTAGAAAATGCAGGTGCCACCTGATTTTGATGTCAAACCACATTCTTCATGTTTATGCTGTAGGAATATAGCAACATTGATTTGGTGACTAAAGCATGACTATTCAATTAGACTGTGCTGGTTTTACTTTGTTAATATTTGCTTATCATTGATCAATTGTGTTATAGGACAAGGTACAATCGGTTGCATTGGTGGAAAAAAATTGCAAATTGTATTTTAAAGTACAATGAGAATATGCATGGTTTATTTGTCAACTTGATTTAAAAAAATCATTTTAATGCAAGTTGAGAACTTTTATTTGCTGACCTTATGGTTGGTATTTGTTAGAATGGTTTGGCACCTAAGCAGAAAAATGCATTTTCAATTTCATGTTATTCGCAATTGAAATTCCTTTCCTTTTGTTTTGCTAATTCATTTTTCACAATTATAATACTGTACTGATTTCCACTACACAGGTGAATGAAATCTATGAAAAGGCTTTTATTTTTACTGTGGAGACTGACATTCACCTTTTTCTAATTCCACTGGATACATTAATCCAAATACAGTTCTGAAACTGCTGGACATTTTTTTTTAAAATCCAACATATATTTGGGTCAGTGTTAAGGTCTGTTGACTCACCTCTAAAATAGTGCATTGTTATTTAATGTTCAGTCATTGCTGTGTTCGAGTGCAGCAATTTGCTGTCATATTCAGGCAGTAGGCCCAGAATCTCCATAGAGCAGAAAGAGGCCATTGGTCCATCCCTGACCCTCCAAAGAACATCTCACCCAGATTTCTACCTTATCCCTGTCATCTCTCTCATGCTGTGGCTAATCCATCTAGTCTGTATATCCCTGGACATTATGGATAATTTAGCATGGCCAACCCACTTAATTTACATGTGCTTGACAGTGGGAGGACACCAGAGCACCCAGCAGAAACCCACACAGATATGGCGGAGAATATACAAGCTCCACACAGACCGTAACCAAAGGCTGGAACTGAACCTGGGAGGCTGGTACTGAGGCAGCAGTGTTGACCACTGAGCCAGCATGCTGCCCTGTAGGTAGGTAAGATATTAAATATAGGTCATGGAAAATGTAGGCAATACCTTATTTACAATTCTAGGATAGTACAAGTCAGTGTGTGCTGAAGTGAGGACAACCGGTAAATGTGTGACTTTCTTTGTACTCCTTCAGCCTAAACTAAAACTGAGTTGCTACTCTTCTGGGTGCCCTGGCTGCCACTAAGATTGAGTCCCTCCCTGTGGAAATAGCTTCTGGTCGAGCACCAAAATAGCAATTCCCAGAGTGGGGATTTCTTTTCCAACAGCTATGAGATAATTATTTTTGAAATCATAGAGGAGATTTGCAGCCTCAAGTGACCACTGTTTCTGATGGCACTGCTGAGGCAGGTGCCATTTTAAATAGGACAGTAACCCTGGAGTTTAGTTACATAATTGGCTGAGACCCATAAAATTGTGGGAGGGAGGAATACTGGTGGCTACCAATGAGTGCCCATGATCAGATTTTCTGGCTGACATCAAGGTGTCTGGTCAGTCATCAAAACTTTTAGTAACAGTAATTCATTCTTCTTGACTCTAAAGCCAGTGATTAAAATCAAAATTTGTAAAGGGATACTTGGCTTTGAATCTTAACCCTTAGGTATGATTATACCACAATTTTTAAATTGATTTTATAACGCAATTGTGCATAAGGTCTTGGGAGTATTCTAATCTGCTTTAAAACCAAATACTGCATATGTTGGAAATCTGAAATAGAAACAGAAATTTGAAGTCAGGCAGCATCTCTAACGGAAATAATGATCTTTTTAAATCTTTCATCAGCTTGATGTCCAAAATGTAAGGAATAAATGATCAAATATCCAATGAAATAACTGCTGTCTGATCCTCTTTTTTTTTTATTATCATTGCATGGGTTGTAGGTGTTGTTGACAAGGCCAAATATTGTGCCTATAATCTATTTGAACTGAGTGGTTTGCTGCACCATTACAGAGGATATTTACATTACTATGGGTCTGGATTCACACATAGACCAGACTGGGTAAGGACAACAAATGTCTCTACATAAAAGACAATAGTGAACAAGATGGGTTTTTATGACAATAAATGAATATTTTCACCGTCACCTTCACTGACAGTAGCTTTCAATTTCAGATTTTTTAATTGAATTTGAATTCCACCCCATTACTGTGGTGAGAATTGAATCCATGTGTCCGAACATTAGTCTGGGCTGTGGGTTTACCGATCAATTGAATTCATCACTATCTCCCAAAAGCATTGGTATTTGTGACTCATGCTAATGTGGAGCTTGTCCTCTCAACTGTTAGTTATTCAAGTGTTGGTCACAACATTCTCCTTAAATCCTACACCAGACACATTTATGCACTTCTCACTGCGTTATCTTGCAATTTGAATCTAAATTAAACGTAAAATCCTGATTTTTAAATCTGTTAAACTCATTTTGATAGAGTAAGTAATTGAGGTAAAAAAGTTGGGTAAATGGAGTACATTGTGAGGAAATGTGAAGATGTTCATGTTGGAAGGAAGATCAAAAGAACATATTTAAATAGAAAACATTCAGAAAGCTACAACATTAAGAGACTTGTGCACAAAACAAAACTAGGACACAGGTACAGCTTAGGAAGGCTAATGGAATGATGGCCTTTATTTCAAGGACATTGGATATAAGAATTGGGATTTCTTTCTGCAACTCTACAAGGTGCTGGTGAGACTACATCTGGAGGACTACATCTTGGTCCACATTTAAGGAAAGATATTATTTCATCTGATTTATTTCAGAGAAAATTATTCTTATGATTTCTGGTATGGAAGGATTGTCTTGTGAGCAAAGGCTAAATAGATTGGGGCGCATTGAAACATATATTCTTAAGGGGCTTGATGGTAAATAATCAGGATGTTTCACCTCATGGGGAGAGTCTAGGACTAGAGGGCATCATCTCAGAATAAAGGATAGCAATTTAAGACTTGAAGAAACATTTCTTCTCTCTGAGGATTCAGACTTTGGAACTCCTTGATACATACAGCTGTAGGGTAGAGTCCTTGTGCATGTTTAAGGCTGAGACAGATAAATTCTTGATCAATAAGATGATTGAGGGTTCCGGAGAAAATGTAGGAAAGTGGATATGAGGATTATCTGATCAGCCATGATCTAATTGAAAGTTGAATAGCCTCAGGGCTCAATGGCCTACTCCAGTTCCTCCTACTTATGACTTTTGGTCTTTTGCTCTTGTGTTCTTATGGTTTATAACTGCCTTATCATCTTGACTCCAAATCGAAACTGATGATTCACATATATTAAATGCATGACATGTAGTATGTAGCCAGAAAAGCTGTTGCTGGTACTGCTTCCTGCAGCAAACTGCTAAAGTAACAGATCTATTAGTTGCTGTTCTAATATAATTACTACTTCAAAGCTGATGCCATATACTTAATTAATGATACAAATTAATGGAAGATACAGTGACAGGAAAGAGTGCAGCAGAGTCATTAAGTCATTGGAAGAGTATTAGAAAGTCCAACTTACTCATTCGTTACCAGGCTATTGTGGCTTTCAAATTGTAGTTATTTTAACCTGACTTACTACAACAGATATATACTGTACTGCACTCCTAATAATTGCTCTTTGCATCAACGAGTAAATAACTAGTTAACATTCATTGCTCCAATATAGCTTAACATGGAGTATAATTCTGCCCAACTTCTGAGCATTTAATGCGAAATAAAACTAATTTGCTTTGTAGAATAAATTACTAAATCAGTTCTGCAAAACTGATTGATTGTAACTGCAACGAGAAACAAAATGCCCGTTCTATGTCACGGGCAGTTCATTGATCACAATCCCCATTAAACTATATACTTCAGCTTCTGAGTGTACTTATTTATCTTTGAAATCTGATGAGAGAAATCGGTTAAATGTAATCAAATTGGGGACAGCAGTTTACTTGTTTGAAGATCAAGAATTGAAAGTAACTAAGAAATTGGCAAGCAATCAAAAGAATTTTATCTAGAGGAAAGCTTAAGAAAAAAAAACTCATTAGGAATCAAGTTTCTATTATGACAGATGATGCTTCAAAACTTTGTACTACAAATAGAATTACAATCAAGGCACTTATTTGTTTGAAAATCTTTTGGTGATGAAACAGCATAACCTTAAAGTAATTTGCTACAGTTAAACTTTGTTTTTTAGCATCACAACTTTCTAAACCGAGTAACCATTTGATGTTTAATAATGCCAAAATGTATGCTTTCAAGCATCGTTATTTTATGTTCAATACCTCTCATAATTAGACGTAGAGTCAGATGTACAGCATGGAAACCGACCCTTCGGTCCAACCTGTCCACGCCGACCAGATATCCCAACCCAATCCAGTCCCACCTGCCAGTACCCGGCCCATATCCCTCCAAACCCTTCCTATTCATATACCCATCCAAATGCCTCTCAAATGTTGCAATTGTACCATCCTCCACCACATCCTCTGGCAGCTCATTCCATACACGTACCACCCTCTGCGTGAAAAGTTGCCCCTTAGATCTCTTTTTATATCTTTCCCCTAAACCTATGCCCTCTAGTTCTGGACTCCCCAACCCCAGGGAAAAGACTTTGTCTATTTATCCTATCCTTGCCCCTCATAATTTTGTAAACCTCTATAAGGTCACCGATCAGCCTCTGACGCTCCAGGGAAAACAGTCCCAGCCTATTCAGCCTCTCCCTGTAGCTCAGATCCTCCAACCCTGGCAACATCCTTGTAAATCTTTTCTGAAACCTTTCAAGTTTCACAACATCTTTCCGATAGGAAGGAGACCAGAAATGCACACAATATTCCAACAGTGGCCTAACCAATGTCCTGTACAGCGGCAACATGACCTCCCAACTCCTGTACTCAATACTCTGATCGATAAAGGAAAGCATACCAAATGCAGCCTTCACTATCCTGTCTACTTGCAACTCCACTTTCAAGGAGCTATGAACCTGCACTCCAAGGTCTCTTTGTTCAGCAATACTCCCTAGGACCTTACCATTAAGTGTATAAGTCCTGCTAAGATTTGCTTTCCCAAAATCCAGCACCTTGCATTTATCTGAATTAAACTCCATCAGCCACTTCTCAGCCCATTGGCCCATCTGGTCCAGATCCTGTCCACTACACCTCCAATTTTGGTGTCATCTGCAAACTTATGCTCACATCAAAATCATTTATGTAAATGACAAAAAGTAGAGAACCCAGCACCGATCCTTGTGGCACTCCATTGGTCACAGGCCTCCAACTGAAAAACAACCCTCCACCACACCCTCTGTCTTCTACCTTTGAGCCAGTTCTGTATCCAAATGGCTAGTCCTTGCTGTATTCCATGAGATCTAACCTTGCTAATCAGTCTCCCATGGGGAACCTTGTCGAATGCCTTACTGAAGCCCATATAGATCATATCTACTGCTCTATCCTCATAAATCTTCTTTGTTACTTCTTCAAAAAACTCAATCAAGTTTGTGAGACATGATTTCCCACGCACAAAGCCGTGTTGACTATCCCTCATCAGTCCTTGCCTTTCCAAATACATGTACATCCTGTCCCTCAGGATTTCATCCAACAACTTGCTCACCACTGAGGTCAGGCTCACCGGTCTATAGTTCCCTGGCTTGTCTTTACCGCCCTTCCTAAACCGTGGCACCACGTTTGCCAATCTCCAGTCTTCCGGCACCTGTGACTATCGATGATACAAATATCTCAGCAAGAGGCCCAGCAATCACTTCTCTAGCTTTCCACCAAGTTCTCAGGTACACCTGATCAAGTCCTGGGGATTTATCCACCTTTATCTAATTCAAGACATCCAGCACTTCCTCCTCTGTCATCTGGACATTTTGCAAGATGTCACCATCTATTTCCCTAAAGGATCTTCCATATCCTTTTCCACAGTAAATACTGATGCAAAATATTAAGTTAGTATCTTCCCCCGTTTTCTGCAGCTCCACACAAAGGCCGCTTTGCTATCTTTGAGGGGCATTATTCTCTCCCTTGTTACCCTTTTGTCCTTAATATATTTGTAAAAACCCTTAATTCTATTTGCCAAAGCTATATCCTGTCCCCTTTTTGTTCTCCTGATTTCCCTCTTAAGTATACTCCTACTTCCTTTATACTCTTCCTGACATATGCTTGCTGCTTTTTATTAATCAAACCCTCGATTTCTTTAGTCATCCAGCATTCCCTATACCTACCAGCCTTCCCTTTCACCCTGACAGGAATATACTTTCTCTGGACTCTCGTTATCTCATTTCTGAAGGCTTCCCATTTTCCAGCCGTCCCTTTACCTGCGAACGTCTGCCTCCAATCAGCTTTTGAAAGTTCTTGCCTAATACCGTCAAAATTGGCCTTTCTCCAGTTTAGAACTTCAACTTTTAGATCTGGTCTATCCTTTTCCATCACTATTTTAAAACAAATAGAATTATGGTTGCTGGCCCCAAAGTGCTCCTCCACTGACACCTCAGTCACCTGCCCTGCCTTATTTCCCAAGAGTAGGTCAAGTTTTGCACCTTCTCTAGTAGGTACATCCACATACCGAATCAGCAAGTTGTCTTGTGTGCACTTAAGAAATTCCTCTCCATCTAAACCCTTAACACTATGGCAGTCTCAGCCTGTTTGGAAAGTTAAAATCCCCCTACCATAGCCACCCTATTAGTCTTACAGATAGCTGAGATCTCCTTACAAGTTTGTTTCTCAATTTCACTCTGGCTATTAGGGAGTCTATAATACAATCCCAATAAGGTGATCATCCCATTCTTATTTCTCAGTTCCACCCAAATAACTTCCCTGGATGTATTTCCGGGAACATCCTCCCTCAGCACAGTTGTAATGCTATCCCTTATCAAAAATGCCACTCCCCCTCCTCTCTTGCCTCCCTTACTATCCTTCTTGTAGCATTTGTATCCTGGAACATTTAAGCTGCCAGTCCTGCCCATCCCTGAGCCATGTTTCTGTAATTGCTATGATATCCCAGTCCCATGTTCCTAACCATGCCCTGAGTTCATCTGCCTTCCCTGTTCGGACTCTTGCATTGGAAATAAATGCAGTTTAATTTATTAGTCCTACCTTGTCCCTGCCTGCCCTGACTGTTTGACTCAATTCTGTTCTCAGCTGTACCTGTCTCAGATCGATCTCTTTCCTCACTATCTCCCTGGGTTTCTCCCCCCCCTTACTAGTTTACATCATACTGAGCAGTTCTAGCAAATTTCCCTGCCAGTATCTTAGTCCCTTTGCAATTAGCTGCAAGCCGTCCTTCTTGTACAGGTCACTTCTACCCCAAAAGAGATTCTAATGATCCAAAAATGTGAATCGTTCTCCCATACACCAGCTCCTCAGCCATGCATGCTCTATCCTCTTATTCCTGCCCTCACTAGCTCGTAGCATTGGGAGTAATCCAAATATTACTACCCTTGAGGACCTCCTTTTTAAATTTCTGCCTAACTCTCTGTAATCTCCCTTCAGAATCTCAACCTTTTCCCTTCCTATGTCGTTGATTCCAATGTGGACAATGACCTCTTGCTGGCCCCTCTCCCCTGTGAGAACATTCTGCACCCTCTCTGAGACATCCTTGATCCTGGCACCAGGGAAACAATACACCATTCTGCTTTTTCTCTACTGGCCACAGAAACGTCTGTCTGTACCTCAGACTACAGAATCCCCTAACACAATAGATCTCTTGGAGCCGACATATTCCTCATTGCATTAGAGCCAGTCTTAATACCAGAAACTTGGCTGTTCGTGGTCCGTTCCCCTGAGAATCCATCACCCCTACATTTTCCAAAACAGCATACCTGTTTGAAATGGGTATATCCACAAAAGACTCCTGCACTAGCTGCCTATCTCTCTCTTAAGTTTAATCAAGAGACTCATCTCCAAAAACATATAATCAAGAAAGAACCTATTGTACTCACTTAATACAGCCTTTCTCTTGGACAGACTTAAAACAACAATTAACTTATCTGATTGTGTTGTGAACTTCGCCCAAACCAGTTCCTCCAAGATTAGTTGTGAAATTCTCTGTTCATTTTCCCAGTTGCCCTCCGATGTCCAGCGATCTCGCTTGCTCGCGCTCTCGCGCTTGCTCGCTCTCTCGCGCTCGCTCTCTCTCTCACGCTCGCTTTCTCTCTCGCGCTCGCTCTCTCTCTCTCTCTCTCTCGCTCTTTCTCTCTCTCTCTCTTGCGCTCGCTCTCTCTCTCGCGCTGGCTCTCCCCTGCACTGTCCTCACCATGTGCTTCCTTTGTCAGTTCTTCTCCCTTTTAAAACAGCTGTTGTTTTGACTTTTTTTTTCCCCAAAATTCCAAAACAATGCAACAGCAGGTAAAACAGTATTTGCTGCTCCTGGAGTTTGAGGAAATCACCTCCACCTAAAATACCTCAAAGAAAGGAGCAGCTCTTACAGCCAGGAATTTTTCCCATCCACCATTTTGGATTACCTAGAATCATTCTTGATTAAGTATTATTTTTTCATCATGAGCATATGGGCATTGCTGGCTGGGTCAGCATTGAAAGCCCAGCCCTCATGAGAGTGTTTGAGGGTGAGCTACCTTCTTGAATCACTGAAGTCCATTTATGTGGGTGTGTCGACAATGATGTTAAGGAAGAATTTCCAGGATTTTGACCCAGTCACATGGAAGGAACACATATCAGAAGAATACATGGCTTGGAGGGGAGATGGCGGTGTTACGGTCTGCTGCCTTGTCCTTCTAGATTGCAATGGTTGGGTGTTTGGAAGGTGCTGTTAAGGAACCTCGGTGAACTTTTGCAATGCATCTGGAAAATCTACCCACTTATACATCATTGTTTGAATAAGATATAAATATCTTAGTCAGTTTCTTTCAGCTCTTACTGGGTTTTTAAAGAATTTAAATGATAAAACCAGGAATAGACAACACAGACCCTAAGATTGCTCTGCTACCCAGGATAGATAACAAGAGGTTGTTTCCCCTTATCAGAGAATCTAAAACATGATGCACAGTCTCAGTAAAGGGCTGGTCATTTCAGACTGAGGTAAGAAATTTCTTCAGTCGATGAGTTGTGAATCTTCGGAATTCTCTGCATCAGAAAGTAGCAATAGTGATATTGAATAATTTTAAGGTGGAAGTAAATAGATTCTTGTTCAGCAAGAGAATCAAAGGTTATTGAGGGCAGAGAGAATGTGGAACTTGACACACAGCAGTTCAGCCATCATTTTATTGAATGGCTGAGCAGGCTTGAATGGTCTACTTTTTCCTCTATATTCTATGTGTATTTATATGCACTGTTGTGAGACCATCATTTTTCATCAAAATTTTGTCCATGATTTGAGAGTTATAGTACTACTAATAAGCTATTTATTTCACATATAGAGTACAAAACTTGCGAGCAGATGAGAAAGATTCATTAAAGAAACAACCTCAGATAAACAGCAAAAAACAAAACAAAGGAACAAAAACATTTTGTAAGTTATAGCATTTAGAAGCTAAGTGGGATATCTTGTGGGTTTCATCAGTTAGCTGTCACGATTTTTTATAATTTAAATGTGGAGATTTTCCATTTACATTCACTATCAATTTACTTTTTGTGTTTGAATTTACTTTTTGTGAATATCTAGAATAATCCAGCTGTTAGCAGCAGGGGGCAGTGTGTACATGCAAGCTTCATAAAAGCAATGTTGAATTGTAGAATAACCACACGTGCAGTCATAAGCATCACTGAATCTTTGCCGTCAGCACAAAGACTTGAACATCTAGCAAGTAATGGCAGGTATGTCAGGAGAAAGTGAGGTCTGCAGATGCTGGAGATCAAAGTTGAAACTTTATTGCTGGAACAGCACAGCAGGTCAGGCAGCATCCAGGGAACAGGAGATTCGACGTTTCGGGCACAGGCCCTTCTTCAGGAATGTCAGGAAGAAATATAGATTTGAATTTATGTGGTCAGACTTACTCGCACATACTGTGTGGAGTTTGCACATTCTCCCCGTGTCTGCATGGGTTTCCTCCCGGTGCTCCGGTTTCCTCCCACAATCCAAAAATGTGCAGGTTAGGTGAATTGGCCATGCTAAATTGCCCGTAGTGTTAGGTGAAGGGGTAAATGTAGGAGTATGGGTCTGGGTGGTATACGCTTCGAGGGGTCGGTGTGGACTTGTTGGGCCGAAGGGCCTGTTTCCACACTGTAAGTAATCTAATCTAATCTAATCTAATCTACCATATTCATACAACTCTTCAACCACATGCTCTCACTCAAGCCAATTGCTGTTTTTGACAAGAACATTGACAAAGAAGTTCTAATTTAATAACTTCCAATTTTTTTAATCAGTATGAGCCCCAGCAACAACTTTTGATTCCGCTAAGGTTCAGGTTGCTGGAAGATACAATTAGATTAGATTAGATTAGATTACTTACAGTGTGGAAACAGGCCCTTCGGCCCAACAAGTCCACACCGACCCTCTGCCAAAAAAGCTATACTCTCTTAACTCTCACTTTTCTCTTCACTAGCACCTGCATGTGTTTATCTTCTGTTCCCTTTTATTGCTTCATGTGCTTCACCTTTGCTATTTTTCTCTCTCCAACATCATTTCTGTTTATCAAAAAATTAACCTATTATTTTCTGTATTATCCATTGTCAAGGGTAGATGGATATGTGGCTCCAATGATTTATAAAATGAAGATGTCTTAAAAATAGTTCCTTGAAGTTTCAGAATTTTACTTGAAGATATGAATGATAAATAATTTTTATCCTGGCTCCTCCATTGAAATTTAGTTTCCATAACTTAATTACCTTATTCTTCTCTTCATCTCAGACTTTAAAATATTTCAGTCTCTTGCCTGCTGTCAGATGTTTTCGCTTCTCATTATGGTTCCTTAGTTTCCAGCACTTAGCTGCTTTCAGTCAGTGCTGTTAGACCCCAGAAGCCTTCAATACCCCATCAATGCTCAGGATCTAGCCCCAAACATGTCAGTCAGCTCGTTCCTTCTCAGAAACCAAAGAGTGATTTTTTTTATGTAACAGTAGTCTTCTGAATTCTGCAAAATTCCAATGATCTTGAACATTTAATGCTGTGGGAGAAACCTGATGAACCATTGAGTCTTATTTGCCTGCCATTTTTGAATGTTCATAATCCTGAAGATTTGTGCTCCTGAAGCCCACAGTCAAGCTGTTTCAGTACAGTTATAATACTGGCAACTATCTAGCAATATGAACATATGAATTAAGAGCAGAAGGAACCATCCAGCCCCACATCCAATCTTACCATTCAATAAGATCAATTAAACTAACTCTGCAGGGGCATGGGAACCTAGACTGTAGCTTTAGGGTACAGGACCTGGAGTGTAGGGAGGTTAGGAACATGGCATCAATCTCAAAGGAGGTGCCTGTAAACAGGAAAGTGGCTTGAAGTGTGTATACTTCAATGCAAGAAGTATACAAAATAAGGTAGGTGAACTTGCAGCGTGGGTTGGTACCTGGGATTTCGATGTTGTGACTATTACGGAGACATGGATAGAATAGGGACAGGATTGGCTGTTGCAGGTTCCAGGGTTTAAATGTTTTAGTAGGATCAGAGGTGGGGGTAAAAGAGGGGGAGGTGTGGCATTGCTTGTCAAAGTTGGTATTACAGTGGTGGAAAGGACGATGGATGAAGACTCGCCATCTGAGGTAGTTTGGGCTGAGGTTAGGAATAGGAAAGGTGAGGTCACCGTTAGGAGTTTTCTATAGGCCTCCTAATAGTCCTAGAGACGTAGAAGAAAGGATTACGAGGATGATTCAGGAGAAGAAAGTAATAGGGTGGTTGTTATGGGGGACTTTAACTTTCCAGATATTGACTGGGAAAGCTATAGCTCGAGTTCGTTAGATGGGTCGGTGTTTGTCCAATGTGTGCAGGAGGGTTTCCTGACACAATATGTAGATAGGCCAACAAGAGGTGAGGCCATACTGGATTTGGTTCTGGGTAACGAACCAGGCCAGGTGTTAGAATTGGAGGTAGGTGAGCACTTTGGGGGCAGTGACTACAATTTGGTGACTTTTACTTGGAGAGGGATAAGTGTGCACTGCAGGGCAAGAGTTATAGCTGGGGGCAGGGAAATTATGATGCGGTGAGGCACGACTTAGGATGCGTGGCTTGGAAAAGTAGGCTTCAAGGGAAGGGTGCAATTGATATGTGGAGCTTGTTCAAGGAGCAACTATTGAGTGTCCTTGATAAGTATGTAGCTGTCAGGCAGGGAGGAAATGGTCATGTGAGGGAGCCGTGGTTTAATAAGGAATTGTAATTCCTTGTTAAAGGGAAGAGGGCGGCCTATGTAAAGATGAGGCGTGAAGGTTCAATTGGGGCGATTGAGAGTTATAAGGTAGCCAGGAAGGATCTGAAGAGAGAGCTAAGAGCAGCAAGGAGGGGACATGAAAAGTCCTTAGTTGGTAGGATTAGGGAAAACCCAAAGGCTTTCTATAGGTATGTCAGGAATAAAAGAATGACTAGGGTAGGAATATGTCCAGTCAAGGATAGTAGTGGGAAGTTGCGTGTGGAGGCTGAAGAGATTGGGGAGACACTGAATAAATACTTTTCGTCAGTATTCACTCAAGAACAG
>NC_057710.1:63322890-63343462 GCF_004010195.1 Chiloscyllium plagiosum
TGGAAGAAGACAGAGGGTGGTAGTTGATGGTAAAGGTTCATCTTGGAGTGCAGTTACTAGCGGTGTTCCGCAAGGATCTGTTTTGGGACCATTGCTGTTTGTCATTTTTATAAATGACCTGGAGGAGGGGCTAGAAGGATGGGTGAGCAAGTTTGCGGATGTTATGAAAGTCGGTGGAGTTGTTGACAGCGAGGAAGGATGTGTCAGGTTACAGCGGGATATAGATAATCTGCAGAGCTGGGCAGAAAGGTGGCAAATGGAGTTCAATGTAGGTAAGTGTGAAGTGATTCACTTTGGTAAGATTAACAAGAAGATGGGGTAGTGGGCTAATGGTCGGATACTTGGTAGTGTGGATGAGCAGAGGGATCTTGGTGTCCATGTACACAGATCTCTGAAAGTTGCCATCCAGGTAAATAATGCTGTGAAGAAGGCATATGGCGTACTGTCTTTTATTGGTAGAGGAATTGAGTTCTGGAGTCCTGAGGTCATGTTGCAGTTGTATAAGACTCTGGTGCGGCCGCATCTGGAGTATTGTGTGCAGTTTTGGTCACCATACTATAGGAAGGATGTGGAGGCACTGGAACGGGTGCAGAGGAGGTTTACCAGGATGTTGCCTGGTATGGTAGGAAGATCGTATGAGGAAAGGCTGAGGCACTTGGGGCTGTTTTCATTGGTAGAGGAATTGAGTTCCGGAGTCCTGAGGTCATGTTGCAGTTGTATAAGACTCTGGTGAGGCCGCATCTGGAGTATTGTGTGCAGTTTTGGTTGCCATATTGGTCTGCTGTGTTTTTCCAGCACCACATTTTTCAACTCTGATCTCCTGCATCTGCAGTCCTCACTTTCTCCTAGTTCTGCCTAACTCACTCAGCTTCTCACCTTATTACTGCCTTGGTCCAATATAGAAAAAAGAGCTATCCTTAAGATGGGAAATTAGAGAGGCCTTCCTGACAACTCATCCCCCTTTGACTGAATCTGGCATCAAAGTATCCTAACAAAAACTAAAGTCAATTGGAATCAGGGAAAACTCCCAATTGTTAGACTCATACCTATAATGAAGAAAGATGGTTGCGTTGTTGGAGATCATTCATCTCAGCTCCAGGGCGTCTCTTCATGGGTTACTTTGGGTAGTGCATAAGGCTCAACTTCAGCTGCTTCATCGGTGACCTCCTCTCCATCATGAGACCAGAAGTGAGATTGTTCACTAATGTTTGCATAATATTCAGCACCACTCATGACTCCTTAGATACTGAGGCAGTCCATGCCCAAGTACAACAAGAATTGGACAGCGTTCAGGTTTGGACTAAGAAGAGGCAAGTAATATTTGTGCCACACAGATGCCGTGAAATGACCATTTTCACCAAGAGATAATCCATTCATCATCCCTCAACTCACACTGTCAATATCCAGGGAGTTATCACTGACCAAAAACTGAACTAGAATAGCCATGTAAATACAATGGCTGTAAGAACAGGCTTGAGGCCAGGTATCCTACAGCAAGTACTCGCCTTCTGACTCTTCAGAGCCTGTCTACCATGTACAAGGCACAAGTCAGGAGTGTGAAGGAATATTCCACACTTGCCTGGATAGGTGTAGTTCATATACACTCAAGAAGTTCAACATTGTCAAGGACAATCATCCCACTTGATTGACATCAAATCCAGCACTTTCAATTATCATTTCCAGTAGCCCACAATGACAGCGGTCTGTATCATCTACAAGATGCTCTGTAATTCATCAAAGGACCTTCCGTCAACAGTTCCCTTTTATTTCTCACTCGCCATTCTACTTTCAAGTATATCAACTGTTGTTTATTGAAGTGCTGGAACTCCCTGCCCCCACAACTCTGTAGGCACACCTACCACCCTGGAAGTGTAACAATTCACCACCAGCATCTGAAGGGCAGTTAGGGATGGGCAATAAATGGTAGCCAAGCTATCAATATCCACATCCTGTGAAAGATAAAAAAAGTTAAATCCCTAATTAAAATAAGAGCAGGTCTATTCAGTGTCTATTTCAGTGGAGGCTCATTTATGATTATCACATTCTGTGAACAATGTGGACCAATTCATGACATTATCTTTCACATTGCAAAAGTATTATGCAAATGTTTTGTACATTCATTAAACAGCATTTCTGTTTTGACCATGTTTAGTTTTAGTTATGAGAGTATCAAATGTCTTCTTTATCAATCTTACATTTTAGAGGGTTTGTATAGTATCATCATGTATAGTATTGGCCCATCATGTCTATGCTGACCAATAAATACCTAACTATTCTAATCCCATTGACCTGCACTTGGTCTTCACTATGCCATGGCATTTTAAGTACTCATCCAGATGTTTCTTACACATTGTGACAGTACATCCCCACCATCTTCTCAGGCAGAGCGTTCCATATTTCTACTCCACCCCAGGTGAAAAAATGTTCCCTCACATAATCTCTAAACCACTTACTCTCACCTTAAACATATGGCCTCTGGCCTTACACATGTCTGCTATGCGGAAAAGATTCTCAGGAGCTCCCCTATCTATGCCTCTCAATTTTGTATCCCTCAATCAGATCTCCTCCTGCTTCCTCTGCTCCAGGGAAACAAATCTAGGCAATCCATTTTCTCCTTATAACTGACATTCTGGTGAATCTCCTGTGCACCCTTTCTCATACAGTCTTAACCTTCTGATAATGTGGCAACTAGAACTGCACATTCCATCTGTGATCTAACTAGCATTCTATAAAGTTGCAATAAGACTTCCCTATTTCTATATGCTATGTCCTGGCTAAAGAAGACAAGCATCCTGTACACCTTCATCCTAACAACGTGGGCTGACACTTTACAAATCTATAGACTTGTACAGCAAGGTCACGTTGTCCCTCAATAATCCCTAGGCACCTACTATTTATTGTGTAAACCTTTCCCCTACTAGACCTCCAATGCATCATCTTTTTGAACTACTCCAGTCCTTGGAGTATAGCTACACCCATCATGTTGTTCAGAAGGGAGTACCAGGATTTTCATGCAGCAACCATTAAATAAAGGTGATAAAGTACCAAGTCATGATGGTGTGTCAGGCATGGAGGTGGTGATGTACCTGCTTCATGTCTTTATATGTGGTACAGTTTGTACATATAGAAGGTGTTTTTTTCTAGTTGCTGCAGTGCATCTGGGAAATAAAACAGACTATTGCCACAATGCATTGGTGGTGGAGAGTGAACAATAAAGGCAGTGGATGTGATGCCAATTTAAAGGGATGATTGTCCTTGATGGTGTTGAGCTTCTGGTTGTAGGTTTGCTCACTGAGTTAGAAGGTTGGTTTTCAGACGTTTCATCACCATACTAGGTAACATCTTCAGTGAGTCTCCGGATGAAGCACTGGTGGCGTGGCCCGCTTTCTATTGGTTTCCTTAGGTCGGTGATGTCATTTCCTGTGGTGATGTCAGATCCTGTTCTTTTTATAGGGGGGTGGTAAATGGAATTCAAATCAATGTGTTTGTTGATAGAGTTCCGGTTGGGATGCCATGCTTCTAGGATTTCTCATGAGTGTCTCTGTCCTAGGATGATGTGTTGTCCTTCCTCATCTGTGTGTAAGGATGCTAGTGAGAATGGGTCATGCCTTTTTGTGACTAGTTGATGTTCATGTATCCTGGTGGCTAGTTTTCTGCCTGTTTGTCCAATGTAGTGTTTGTTACAGTTCTTGCAAGGTATTTTGTAAATGACATGAGTTTTGTTTGTTGTTTTTGATGTTAAGCTTCTTGAGGATTGTTGAATTGTATTCATCCAAACAAGTGCGGAATATTCCATCACATTGCTGATTTGTGTCTTGTAGATGGTGGACAGGCTTTGAAAAGTCAGGAAATGAGTTACTTACTGCAGAATTCCAAGACCCTTATTTGCTTTTATAGCGAGAATACTTAAATAGTTCTTGTTGATGATAGTCACCAGGATTTTGATAGTTCAGGATTCAGGATAGTTCAGGATTCAGTGATGGCAATGCCATTGAACATCAATGCAATGTGGGTTTCTTTGAGGGTGTCACTAGCTAAGTCAGCATTTATTGCCCTTCCCTAATTACCCAGAGGGCAGTTAAGAGTAGGCCACATTGCTCTGGGTCTGGAGTCACACATAGGCCAGACCAGGTAAAGACGGCACTTTCTTTCCATAAAGGACATTGATGAATCAGATGGGTTTTCCTGATAATTGAAAATGGATTCATGATCATCGTTAGACTCTTGATTCCAGATATTTATTGAATTCGAATTCCATAATCTGCCATGGCAAAATTCAAACCCTGGTTCCCAGGGCATTACCTTGGTCTCTGCATTAACAATGCTCATTATTGATGAAGGGTTTTTGCCCGAAATGTCGATTCTCCTGCTCCTCAGATGATGCCTGACCTACTGTGCTTTTCCAGCACCACACTGTCATCTCTGGATTAACACTCCAGCGATAATACCACTAGGCCATCACCTTCCCTAGTTAGATTCTCATTTTCACAGGTGACCATTGGTTGGCACTGTGGTTCGATTGTTACTTGTTCTCAATATCGTGAGAGGAATGGACAGAGTAGATAGGGAGAAACGATACCACTCAGAAATGGATCACAAAGAAGAGGCACAGATTTTGAGTGATTTGCAAACAAATTAAATATGATTTGTGAAGGAACTTTTTCTCACTGTGAGTGATTCAGGTTTGGAATGCATTGCCTGGAAGGCATTCAAGAGGGCACTGGATCATCATTTAACTAGAAATAATGTATGGAGTTATAGGGGAAGAGTTGGTGGTTGACACTAAGACATGACGCTCATTTGGAGAGCCAGTGTATAAATTGCTTTATATCAATTCCTGTTTCATAACATTCTGTGATTCTGTGACTCACACTTAAATCATCTCTAGATGCATGTTTTTGTCTCTTTTTTAAACCCCATTACCATTTCCTTTTATTTTACACCATCAATCTACTTGTCATTTAATTACTCCTGACTTTCCTCATCACAGATGTTTTTCTTTCTTCTCCTCCCCTCAAACCTACTATTTCCATATGTGCTTGAAGCCTACATATGAAATAAGAGCAGACATAGGTGACTTATCCCCACCAGCGTGTTCCACTATTCAATAAGATAATGTCTGATCTGTCTGTCCTTCAAATTCTACATTCCCATCTATCTTGATTCTACCATACCCTTGATTGTCCAGTCTGATAAATGTCTATCCACGACATAAAAATATCATGCTTGTTATAAAAGATTTTGGCTTTCTTTAACTTGATTTTAACTCTAATTGGACAGGTTTTTGACTGAATTAAATCTCACTCATTATCTCTGTTCTGCGTTCCATAGATGCTACCTGACGTTCTGAGTATTTTCAGCATTTTCTGTTTTTGTTATAGAGGTTTTGTTATAGAATTTTGCACAGTCAGCAATGTCAGTGCCAACATTCCCACACAAACAGAAACACCAGCTGCTTAACTCACTGGAAAACAGATTACAGACAGAATGCATTGTGACCTTATTTTCTTCTTGAAAAAAAAGAAACTTTTAATAGATTGCAAGTTTCGAGCATTAAACATGGACTTGGGAACAAAGGATACCACAGGTTTTTATTTTGCAAGGTTAGGACTCCAAACTGAACTTGATTAATAAAGTATCTACAAAGAGACACTCCATTCTTTTACTGGTGAGGAAGATCTCATAATTGGCAAAGCCACTGTCACTAGTGGAATAAGCTGTATGAACGTATGAGATCAATGAAGTGCACCTTTTTGTTGAGAAAGCTTGGAAATAACCTATAGGCCATAGTGTAGAATATTACCAATAGTATAATTACTGTTACATTATAGGAAAGTGCATGCCAGTTTGTATTCACCAAATTCTCACAACCAACAATGGGTAAATGGCTGGCTAATATGTTTTGATGATGTTAATAGAGAGGAACATATTGACTAGGATTGCAAACAGAAGTCCAAGGCTCTAATTTCTCATGTCCAGCTGAGAGGACAGATAGAACTTCCCTTTAACTTCTCACCCAAAAGATGATTTCTCTGTCATTGGTACACTGGAATGTCATAGTTGCATTTGAATAGGCACAAATGCATAAACTGCTATTTATTTGACATGACGGAATTTTACCAGATAACTATTGTTTACACAACAACATAGAAGCTCCCTCTGCCTCATGAGCAAGTATCTATTTCCCCTAATCAACCTGTTCAGCAATGTATTACATCCCTGTGAAGTAGGTGAGATTTGAACCCAGGCTTCTAGGTTCAGGGGTAGGAACACAATCACTGTGCCACAAAAGGACTTAGCTATCTACTTGAAGCATTAGAAATGCGATGAGAGACACCTTATTGACCCTGAATACAAATTAATAGCAGGATTCCAATTGCCAGATGAGCTCAATTTATCTTAGTGGCACCAATTTGTTTTTTTGTGTCAAAATAACAAGATGACAATTAATACTTAAAAATACTGTACCTGAGTTCAAACTTTGCCATTACAAAAACCAGTTTATCATTGTTGTGGAGCTCAGTAATGATGAACTGCAATTCCAAATCCAGGCCAGTCTGGGTGACTGCCAGTGACAAGCTGGGACCTCATTAGCCTGTGTAAATAGGGAACTATTGTTAATTGGTGTCAATTGGCTTAACCAATGTTCCTTAAATTGAACATTACAGAACAAAGCCAAATAAATAAAAAGGGATTTATTGTGGGGCCAAGAGGTATATTAATGGAAAATCCCATAAATCTCCACATGTATAGCCTAAGATACAACTTAAGGCAATAGTATCCTGCCAAGTTTATGTAAGTTATGCAAATTTAGGAATAACCAATACCAATAGTCATCAGTAGACCCGTCATGCATGTACACTGATACCAAAGTCTGCAGATTGTCAGGGCCATAATGTTACATATATAAAATAATCATTCTGTGCTTTTGAACACAGAGACATCACATTTGAGAGGTTATCAAGAGTATTAATCAGAAGTGGAGCATTTTAGTTCAAGGGAAAGATTGGTTTCTTTCTTTTTGAAAGAGAACGCTGAGGAGACTTTTAACTGTGGTATATAAGATTATGAATGGCTTAGATGGAATGGATAAGAAGAAACTTGGCACTCACTTTGCAGACAGGGACCTGGATGTCCTGGAGGAGGGGTGACCTTGTTCATCTGGACTGGAAATGGAGATCATGCCATTAGACCCTGTCAACCTGTGCCGATGGTGCCACCAGGGTCAGTACAGTCTCCACACTATGAAAGAATGCACAACAATGCCATAAGATGGTCAAGACCTTCTCTGCTCCACAAGGGTAAGTACCATCATTTTCTCCCTGCCATTTCAAACCATCTCTATCACTGTTACTGTCCTCACGTCCTCCAAGATCAATATCACTCTCCAGAAGAAATATCAGCAGAAAAAAGGCAAGTCTGCTGCACCAGTCAATGAGAACATAGCTGATCTAGTAATCCTCAATTCCACTATTCTTCCATATCCCCGTAACCCTTGACCTTGACATTCCACCTTGCCTGCTCCCTGCAGATCTTGGATGCTAGCTTTCAATGATTTATGCAGAAAGACTTCAAATCACTCTGTGCCGCAACTTACTGCAGACTTTCTCCATTTAAATAACATTCAACACTTCTTTTCATCCTGCCAAAGTGCATTATCTCATATTTTTCCACATTATACTCCAGCTGTTAAGTTTTCGCCCACTTACATAACCTGTCCATATCCCTCTGTGAACTCCATTTTCCATCCTCATCATTCATCTTCCAAACTATTTTTGCTACGTCCACAAACACACTATGGTCATTAATATATATTGTAGGTAAGTGTGGCCCAGCATTGATCCCAGTGACACTCCAGGTTTCCATCCTGAAAAGGTCCCATTTAACCCAACTCTGTTCTGTTAGTTAGCTAATCATCAATACTTGCTAACTTACTACTTCCAACATTATTTCATTAAGTATCCTGCTGTGTGGTACCTTATCAAATGCCTTTTGAAATGCAAATTTATTGCTTCCTCTGCTTCCTCTTTATCTATCCTGCATGTTACCTCCTCAAAGAATTCTAATAAATTTGTCAGGGATAATTTCTCCTTCAAGAAATATTGCTGACTCTGCTTGGTTATGTTAAGTATTTCTCTATGCCCGACTATTATGTCCTTTATAATAGACTCTAACATTTCCCCAGTAACAGAT
This sequence comes from Chiloscyllium plagiosum, assembly GCF_004010195.1. NCBI lineage: Eukaryota > Metazoa > Chordata > Chondrichthyes > Orectolobiformes > Hemiscylliidae > Chiloscyllium > Chiloscyllium plagiosum. The sequence goes on from NC_057710.1 coordinate 63,331,084, forward strand.
GCTCAGCTAGCTGGCCTATGTTTACCTGTATTTTTGTCTCCTTCCCTTTTCGAATAAGGGTGTTACATCGCCAGATTTCTAATTCTTTGCAACTTTTCCATAGTCTAGGATTTACTACCAATACATTCACAACCTCTGTCACTACTTCCTTTAATATCTTTTAATGCATCCCACCAGGTCCAAGGGACGTAATGGCTTTTAACTGTATTGGTTATCTTGTTACATACAACATCTGTTACTTCTCATTTTTCCTACACTACTATAAGACCATAAGATCGCAAGAAATAAGAACAAGGATCAGGAATCCATCTATCTCAGCCTTAAACAAACATAAGAACTCTGCCCCACAGTTTTCTGAGGCAAGGAATTCCAAAGACTCACAACACTCTGAGAAGAAAATCTTCCTTATCTCAGTCTTAAATTGGCAACTGTTAATTCTAAGACTGACTAATGCTACTTCCTCTCTATGCCATCTACCCAGTCAATCAGGGCACCTCAGTACTGCACCCACCTGCACCAACATTAACAGCTGCATCACCCACTTTTATCTCACACAATTCCTTCCTTTTTTCATTGCAGGAGAAGACAGCCCACTTTAGGGTCCTGTACAGATGGTGGTGTGCCTGGCATTAGCCACCTCACCTCCCCATGAAGAGATAATCCTGGACCTCACAGGGAAAACTGGGACTGTTCCTGTGGGGATGCCAAGATATTCATGTCCTGCCAACTAAGTCAGTACCACTCTTCATTCCAATATAACTCTCAGATTGACCCTGTTGTCAGTGTATTTCGTTGCATATGATGCATAATCCTTGATCACGGTACCTTTTCTGTTTTGTGTCTTGAATGTTCGAGAAGGATTCCACCATCAAGCAATCTGCCTGCAAAAAAAATTCTGTCAGTGCCTCTGATGATGAGAATATGAAGGCTTCAGAAGAAACATCAGCAAGGCTGCCTCCTGTATCCTACACCAGGCCAGACGCTGACACTTCGGGAGGAACTTTAGTTTGATTAAATTTGGGACTATAGCTGGTGAGTACATCACTGCCAAATCTCCACAGCTGGCTGAGGAAAAATCATTCCGGTGTCTGCTGACACTCAGAGGACTGCTGAAGACCAGGCACCAGCTCAGCTCAGAAAAGAAAAGACCCTCTGGTGTCAGTATTTAGTGATGTTGTGCATATGCACAAACAGACACAAGGAACTTCAGACAAGAATATGGGACGTAAAGATATTCATAATCTAGAGGCTGCAGGACTAAAATTACTTAGTAGCTTAAGGGCAAGAGTAAGAAAGGAAATAAGTACAATAACTATCACTAAAGAAAAATTGCTGGGGAAATAAATGGACTTGAAATGATATAGTTCTTCTAATGGTACGCTTATATGGTGGTGTGGCTGTTCATCTGGTATCTGCTTGTTCTTAGCATCATAATTCTTGTAATACTTGTGAGTAGTGTTGTCATGGCAACTGTTGATCGGAAACTGTGGACCTATGAGACTGAATATTTTGTATTCCGTGCAGTTGTTAACATCACATCTTCTTGGTCAGCTGTCTGCAGTGAAGGAGTGGCTTCTCTAGTGGTATTGATATGTGCACGGTTGTGACAATGCAGCTGGTCATTCAAATTCATTGTGCACTATGAGGTAACAATGGTCCAGCACATGTCCCAAGTTGCAATGTGGGCTGAGTTGTCCTGAGACCTTTGTATGTTTGCATTCTGACTGATCTCCAAAACTGAGTTCTAGCTATAATTTTATCAAAGGAAACTCTTAGCTTCTGCCATTTCACTTTGCTTTGTCTCTTACTTCTGTGGCGTTAGTGAATTTTTACCTATTGGAAGATTAGTTTTTGTGCAGCATGACATTAGTCGTTGGCCTGGATTACTTTCCTAACCTTCAGTCAGTGTGTTTCTACACTCTAGGATTGGCTTGTACAAATTTTTGCTGGATTTGTTCAGTTTTTTATGATCCCTTTAGAAATTCTCACAACTGCCCCAGCTTTTCCATTTGACTGGGGATATAGAGATTTGATAATGTGAGGAGTTGATTTTCTCAATTATTTGTGAAGCACCTAAATTCTTCATGTTATACTGAAAGTATTGTCTCTTATCACAATGTCTGGAATGCCAAACACTGTTTTTCAGGCTTTTTCACTGTTACTGTGCTGCTATTCCAGTCTGTAGGAGCTGTGAGTTTGATGAGTACAACCACTTCTTCTCAGGTTTTCTGTTTTTACTTTCAGGCTGGTTTTGAGCAGAGCTGGATCTGTTCTCAACAGATGCTGAGTTAGTTTGTACTCTAACTTACAACAATATGATATTCACCTGGAAGACATGTAAATACATCTTTGTTATCTTTCAGGATTTGTTCAGCAGTCGTACAGTCACAGAGATGTACAGCATAGAAACAGATGCTTTGGTCCAACTCGTCCATGCCAACCAGATATCCCAACCTAATCTAGTCCCATTTGCCAGCACTTGGCCCATATCCCTCTAAACCCTTTCCATTCATATACCCATCCAGATGCCTTTGAAATGCTGTATTTATGCCAGTCTCCACCAGTTCCTCTGGCAACTCATTCCATACACACATCACCCTCTGCATGAAAAAGTTACCTCTTAAGTCCCTTTTAAATCATTCCCCTCTCACTCTAAACCTATGCCCTCTAGTTCTGGACTCCCCCACTCCAGGGAAAAGACCTTGCCTATTTACCCTATGCATACCCCTCATGATTTTATAAACCTCTAAACTCAGCCCTCAGCCTCCAATACTCCAGGGAAACCAGCCCCAACCGATTCAACCTGTCCCTCTAGCTCAAATTCTCACACCTTGGCAACATCCTTTTCTGATCTCTTTCAAGTTTCACAACATCCTTCCTATAGGAGGGAGACCAGAACTGCACACAATATTTCAAAAGTGACCTAACCAAAGTCTTGTACAGCTGCAAACATTGGGTTTGTGACCTGTTATGATCTCAATTAATATTACAATTGGATGAGTCAGATTGCAGACTGATATCTGGCTTGATAGATTTTTTTTTGTTTAACATGGTAGTCTATCACTGAAACATAAATATGTCATATTACAGATTTGGTTTCAGCGACAAAACAGAAGTTTATTCAAATGAATCTGGTCTGAAACTATTACTAAACTCTTAATTCTGAAGTACTCTATTTTTGATTGCACCTGAACTATCTTCTTCCTTTCTCAGGATTGTGTTTTACACATCTGTCTTCAGCTAAGAGCTGTGCACAACCGCCCCAAACTGAAACTAAAACTGAAAGTTTTCTCTCCAAGTTAATGATTAATTAGTAAAGGTTGAAGAGGAACAGGCAGGAAAGTAGATTTGAGGCCCAGATGCAATTAGCTATGATCATATTAAATAACAGGGCAAGGTTGAGGGGCTGAATTGCACACTCTTGCTTCATGTTCTTATATTCAAGCTATGGGTGTTTTCCCTATGCTTAAAAAAAATCCAGAATCTTCCATCGGAAAGCCTGAAGTACTAGACTACATGTTTTATTTGCTTGCAAACTTTCATAAAGTCAACAAAAATCTGTATGTTCTTGGAGACCATCCCTCTGACACTGTTTTAAAAGACCATGTCTGCTAAAAACTACATTAAACCTCTTCAGACACACAGTGTACTAGTGCAACTCAAAATTCAAAAACCCAAATTCAAAATAAATAATAAAATCTGTATACAACCTTACATCACACCTGCAAAATCCTGCAGATCCCATCTGTCATGTGTAAAGTTACTAGTTCAAACTTTAGACTTGCTTTAGTTGCAATGAATAGATAATTGCTTAATGTTTGCTATCTGCCACTGCAGACTTCTGCTCTTTCTGTTGCACTTGTCCTCTTGGGATGAATATCGATCCACTATAGTGTCAATTTCAGATTCAAGCTTCTCCTTCTGGTCACCATCCTGAACCTCCTTCACATAGGTGCAGCTCCTGAATTTCTATTTACCAGCAGTGTCTATCTGAAGCTGTCCATTCACTTGATGGTCTCCTTCTGAAATCATTCTAACGGTCACAAACATTTTATCACCTTTAGACCTGACAATGCAACTCTGGTGTGGAGTGATTAATCAGAATCATCATCCAGCATCTTTCCAGCAATCATGATTTGCCTTGCTCTGCTTCTTTCTAGACAAACACATGCACTTAAAGTCAGTGAACATTTTTGCAGTTACAGTTTTTTTCATGCTGGACATACTTCATTTTCTTTTGTGTGGCGCCCTCCATAATATCTACTTGATTTGATTTATTAATGTCACATATACCTAAGTACGGTGAAAAGTATGTTTTGCATGCAGTACAGGTGGATCATAATATACAAAGATCAATGGGTGATTGAACAGAATGAGGAATACAAAGTTATGGCTGCGAAGAAGGTTGCCAACTTCGAATTGAGGTTTAAAAGTGCAGAATGATTGTAAGAATTGTTAAACAGAGCTTGGCATCACCTTGAATCTATATCCTGTCCTTTGGCCTTTATTTTCCTGCTTCTGCAAATATTTCTTCCACATTTTCAAATGTGGTTCTTTATAGGCTTAGATTGTCTCTAAGCATAATGCAAAGCTTTGTCTGTTCTCTCATTAATACAGTCTAGCTGATGATTGACAATCTCAGAGTTTCTAAACAAGCAGATAAATTTCTTGAGAGTAAATGTCTCCTCCCTCGACAGATGTGCTGTCACAGTGGCATCTCTAGTGCCGAAGACAAAGTGTCTCTGATGAAATCTTCTTTCAATTGTCCAAACTCACAGGATTCAGTTAGATATGTCAGTGTCATCATATTGTGAACAATATTCTCCCTCTAGCCCAATCTCTGATGTTGAAGACATACCATTCATAAATAATATTATTAAAGGGTTCAAAATGTGTCATCAAAACCTTCAATATTTCTCACATCTGGCTTTTCTACTTCTCATTGAGTTATGGGAAATGTAACCAATTTTAGTGCTTTCTCTCCTAGTGCTAAGAACTGAGTTTCTATTCTCATTTGTTTGGGTTTTCTTAATTCTGTCACTACCTCCTAATTCTGTTATTGTGATTGTAATAAGTTGCAATTCTAACTCATTTAAACCTTTACTTCCACAGCACTTGGGACTTGAAAATCCACAGCTATTCTCACTTACCCAGTATTTCAATTTGCAAACCATTATTCTACTCCTTCCTTTCTGTTTCTTATACTAGTTGGCTGTCTTACAATTCCGAAAACCCACTCAATTTCAGCTGCACTTTTATGATCCCTTGTTTCACACCTTGCTTTCCCTCTAAATCAAAAACATTTCACTCAAAGTGCACATGACTACTGGAAGTGCAACATACTCACAAATGCATTTCTTCAAACGGAGTGTCTGATTTTCCTCTTCATAGTGCAAGTGTTCCACCATGTAGTGAATACATCTCATTGATGACCAACAAAATTGTAGCAGAGAGAAAGTAAAAGAAAAAGGAAAAGATAAAGTATCTTTTATGATCCTGGATAGTTTAAAGCAAGAAATTACTTTTGGAACATATAGAGTTTTGTAAAATGCAGAAAAAGCAGCAACCAATTTCTAATGCCCATAAACAGCACTGATGTTTATGTCACTTTTTTGTGAGAAAGCAGAAAAGAGGCTTAAATTGAATATGTCTGTGACTGCCTTTGTGAGTCAACATTCATACTGTTGTACTTCCCCATCTGTCACAGTGTGCTTCATTTATTGACCTATTGTAAATTTCTTGGGATTCATTTTACTTTGCAGGAGTCACAGTTTTCAGTTGCAGTTCATGTAAGAATGTGATGGATGAGTTTCAATTAAAACAATCCTGTACAGAGCACTTGGCTTGTGGAGATTGATTTTATTTGATAACATAGTAAATCTTCAGCAAATGCCCCCATAGCCAAGCACCCAGCTGATGTGTTATGCCTTACACTATTAAAAATGTATTTTTGGAGAAATGGCCTTGCATAATAACTACTGTGTATTTATCACACAAGCACTTTCTGATATATGTGAGCAACATTCAACTTTGTAGGACCTGCCAAAAGGATCAGCCATAATATAAAATGTTTCAAATTCCTTCTGAATTGTCACGACTGTGTGGTTATATAGGATATTGCATACTTTAAGAAAAAGCTATAAAAAACAATATTTCTGCTTCAATATCTTTATGTTAAAAAGAAAACCCTCTAAGTTTTAAAAGAACTTTCAAGATGGAAGGTTACAGCAGATAAATTTCTGTTTCACTGTGGTGGTGGTGGTGGGGGAAAGGGACTTTGGCAGAGCCTACTTCAATATAATTAACTGCTTTGCTATGGAAATTGAATGGAATTTTCCCCTCTCTCATGTGGCAAGAATGATGGCGGCAAAATGATTAGGTTTTTGACTAGCACAGGCAAGATAGGCCGAATGGCTTTTTTCTGTACTGTAGTATCTATGACTTAATCAGGTGAGAATCTAAAAATCAGATTCTCTGAGGCGAAAAAACCTCTCCTGATTAATTCTACATGGTTCAGGTGGAAAGTTCAGAGGCACACCATTGGGTGTTGTGAAGTTTTCTTCATGCATTTGCATCCCAATACAGTATTAACTTAATTCACTGTATTCACTTTGTACTTCTAAATTCCCAATTGATTAACTCCGTGGTGCAAAAACTCATCGAACAGAGGATACTTGGTGACTGGTCTCATCAGATCCCCTTGTAGTTTGTGGGATGCTAAGTTGGCCATCAGGCTTCTCTTACAGGGAATCTCTTCTTCTGCACAAAGTACATCCATGGTCAGTGGTTGCATTCTTCCTGGACTCTTCATCCACACAATGTAACAAGCAGCAGCCTCTCAACAGCACCATGAAAAGTTTTTAGCACTCATTAGAGAGAGACAGCCACTGTGGTTTAACATGCTTTTTGGTGCAGGGGGAAAGGCAGGCAATTTGCAGTGGTGGAGAGCACTGAGGAATAAATATTGCAATATTTATTCCATCTTGAGGAACGAGCATTGTCTGAGCTGAGATATCTAGTCGAAAGTGAGGACTGCAAATGCTGGAGATTTAAGTCAAGAGTGCTGTGCTGGAAAAGCACAGCAGGTCAGGCAGCGTCCGAGGAACAAGAAAATTGACATTTCGGACAAAAGCCCTTCATCAGGAATCTGAGATGTCACCTTTTTCACAAAACCTTAAGTTATCTCAGGACCTGAAAGAAGTTCTGGGATTTACACATTAATCAATCAAAACCTGCATCTCCTAAGTCCTAGCTTGACCAACCTCTCCCTATAACTCAGACCCTTGAGTCCCAACAGCATCCTTGTAACTTTCTTCTGCATTCTTTCCAGTTTAATAACATCCTTCCCTTATCAAGGTGATGAAAACTGAACACAATACTCCAAGTGCAGCCTCAACAATGTGCTGTACAATTGCAACAGAACTTCTCGACTTCTATACTCAATGCCCTGACTGATGAAGGTCAATGTGCCAAAAGCCTTCTTCACTGCCCCATCTAACTGTGACTCCACATTCATAGAACTGTGTACCTGAACTCCAAGGTCCCTCTGTTCCACTACACTCCTTAAGAGTGCTTTTGATTCGCCATTGTGCCTTTGGTAAGATCACAATGTCTCACTTGTTGTGAAGCAATCATGCCACTCTGTTTGAAGATGTAACATTTAGCTTGATTGCTAAGGTTCATGCACACTTCAGTAACAATGCCCAACAAATTTATCTTCTAATGGAGCTGAAATGTCTGATGTTATGCCTACTTCTCTCCTGGCAGACAGCAGCAGCTAGAGGAGCAATTGAGAGAAGAAGCAACTGACAGAAGAAGCAACTGAGAGAAGAAGCAACCAAGAGAAGGATCTCGAGACAGGCAGTCAGTATCACCTAGAGGAGCAGGTGTGGTGACAGGCAGTCAGAGATAGATTCACTGAAGCTGATTAGAGTTGGATTTTTCAGTGTACTTGGAGTGCAATGAGGTTCACCAGAATGATTTCTGGTTGGCGTGTTCGTTGTATAAGGAGAGGTTATGTCAACTGCGTTTGTATTCACTGGAGTTTAGATGAATGAGAGGGAATTATATGGAGACATATAAAATTTTGACAGGGCTGGACAGACTGGATGCATAGATGATGTGGTCCAGCATGCACAGCAGGCTATTTCAGGCTGAGATTAGGAGAAGTTGTATAATGAGAGAGGATTCATTAATGAACTCATAGTGAAGATGCCTTTAGATGGCAGTGACATGATTTAATTGAATTTTATATTCAGCTTGAGAAAGGGAGGAGTGAGGCTATTTTTATATTTGAAGTAAAGTGAATTATGAGGGCATGAAAGCAGAACTGACGAATGTAAATTGGTAAATTAGGTTAAAGGTCAATAGAGATGTAGTGGCAGATATTTAAGGAGATATTTCAGAATGCACAGAATGCATTTTTTTTAAAAAGTCGCAATAATTCTAATGGATGCACCCACTATATGCAATTAACTAGAAATGTTAAAGGTACTATCAACTAAGAGAAAATGCTTATAATTGAGCAAAGACATGTGGCAGTGCGGAAAGTTTGATGGAATATTAAAAAAAAACAAAGAATGACCAAACATTAATAAAGAGGTGAAAGCTATCCATAAAAATAAAAGAAAGCAAGCATTTATATAAACAATTAAAGAAGAAAATAATAAAATAGTGAGCATTGGTCCAATAAAAAGTGAAATTGGAGAATTAATAATAGAAAATGTGGAAATGGCAGGTGAATTGGTTAGATATTGACCATTCACCTTTACTGTAGAGGATAAAAGTAATATCCTCGAAGCAGCAATAAATCAGGAAATGGAAGGGAAGGGGATCTCAGGAAATCCATAACCATCAGAGACATGGTACTGAGTAAATTGTTTGAACTGCAGTTGACAAGTACCCAGGTCCTAATTTCAACCTAGAGTCTAAAAAGGAGAAGCTATGAGATAGTTGTTGCATTGGTTTTAATTTTCCATGATGCAGAGACTGATTGGAAGATATTGAATGGAACTATTTCATTTAAAAAGGAAGAGGGACAAAAAGCCGGAAATACTCACCAGTAAGCTTAACATCTATCAGAGGGAAAATTTTGGAGCCCGTTATTAAAAATGTTATTGCAGGGCATGAAGAAAAATTCAAGTTAATCAGTTAGAGTCAATGTGAGTTTGTGAAATAATGTTTGACCAATCTGTTTGGGATTTAAGCTGTATCCTCTTCTTTGTGGATGTTTCCTGGATGCTGCTGATAAAAAAAAGAGAAGGATTTAGTTGGAGAAAATAGATAAGAGCTTGTGTAGATCAAGAATTAATTTAGCACTAGTTATAATTTGAGAGCAGCACATCACAAAAGAGCTCACTGGATTATTCGACTTTCTAGTAATTCTGGTCTGCTTTGCCATACTGCTGGATATTCCTCTTTACATGGGAGAAAGCACTGACCTATGCTGCTACCTTTGTCCAGGCTAGCCAGGTCAGGTAGCATGGTCCGTTATTGCAGTCATCTGAAAGAGGACTAACCTCGTCATCACCCCAACCACCAACACCTTGAAGTAGTTCTCTATGACACGAGAAGCAACTTTATTTTTCTTCCATCATATATGTTGAGAATTTAGAGGGATACCCTACAGTGTGAGGGTGGTTCCTAGTTTGCAGCATCTGAAATAGTGTCGAACTGGGCTTTAAATATGGCATCAGAGTCTTTGTAGTCAGAAGGCCCTGGCAGTGGCAAGCACTTAGGTCTCATTTGTCAAGCCATTTGTTGTGTATTGTGCCCAAAGCTTGTATAAGTAAAGAGGTGGGAAGCATCTGATTGCACAAGATAACTTGCACAGGCCATGACAGAAATCTTGAAGCAAACCAGGCCTGAAATGACAAGACTGATCTTGACTTCATCTTTATAAATATCTTTTATCCATATCCATCTTAATCTTTGCATCTATATTTTAGCCGAGGACTGTATCAGTTTTTGCTAACTTTCAGTAAAATTTCTGTAATAAACTAACCTTTATCTTGCTAAAGACTGGATCTTTGTTGGTTATTTTTAAACTGAAGCATTCACAAACTGAAAGAGGACTAAATGAACTAAGCAAATTTGCAGTTTACTGATCACTCTGAGGACATGTCTAGTATCCTTGTGACACTATCCCCACAGTTTGAAGTTATATTGTTATTTATTAGTAACAAGAACTATTTTAGTAAAATAATTGACCCCTTAAATTATGAATTAACAACAACAGCTTTAAAGTGGTAGGTAAAGGAATTTTGTTATGAATGAATGAATGCATTTATTAGTATTACAGTATGTTTTTTAACATGGATGATGTCCAACTGTACATAGAATATAGAATGTTACAGTGCAGTACGGCCCTCAATGTTCTGCCAACCTGTGGAACTAATCTGATGCCCATCTAACCTACACTGTTCCATTATTATCCATATGCATATCCAATGCCCATTTAAATGCCCTTAACATTGTCGAGTATACTACTGTTGCAGGCAGGCTGTTCCATGCCCCTACTACTCTCTGAGTAAAGAAACTACCCCTGATATCTGTCCTAATTCTATCACCCCTCAATTTAAAGCTATGTCCCCTTGTGTTAGCCTTCACCATCTGAGGAAAAAGGCTCTCATTGTCCACCTTATCTAACCCTCTGATTATCTTCTACATCTCGATTAAGTCACCTCGCAACCTTCTTCTCTCCAACGAAAACAGCCTCAGTTCCCTCAGCCTTCCCTTGTAAGACCTTCCCTCCATACCAAGCAACATCCTAGTAAATCTCATCTGAACCCTTTCCAAAGCTTCCACATCCTTCCTATAATGCGGTGACCAGAACTGCATGCAGTACTCCAGGTGCGGCCTTACCAGTGTCTTGGACAGCTGAAGCATGACCTCGTGGCTCTGAAACTCAATCCCCTCTCAATAAACACCAACACACCATATGCCTTCTTAACAACTTCTTATCAACCTAGGTGGCAACTTTCAGGGATTTTTGCACCTGGACACCAAGATCTCTCTGTTCATTTACACTGCCAAGAATTTTAACATTAGTCTAGTACTCTGCATTCCTGTTATTTCTTCAGAAGTGAACTACCTCACACTTTTCCACATTAAAATTCATTTGCCACTTCTCAGCCCAGCTCTCCATCTTATCTCTGCATCCTTCGGAACTATCCACAACTCTGCCTGCCTTAGTGTCATCTGCAAATTTACTAACCCATCCTTCTACCCCCCCACATCTAGATCATTTATAAAAATGACAAACAGCAGTGGCCCAAAAACAGATCCTTGCGGCATACCACAGGTAACTGAGTTCCAGGATGAACATTTCCCATCAGCCAACACCCTCTGTCTTCTTTCAGCTAGCCAATTTCTGATTCAAACCAATAAATCACCTTCAATCCAGAAACTCTGTATTTTGTGCAATAGCCTACTCTGTGGAACCTGTAGATAATGCAATTTAGTGTCATTGTGTCGAGAAAAGCTGCAATTTGTGACAACTGTGCAGTACTTTGTCATCTCTGGTGTATATTTTAATATAAATACTAGTGTTTACATACAACATTTATCTTTGCATTTTTTTTTCTGTTACTTTTCTTTGCATCTTTGGTGCTGTGCCATTTTGAAATGTAGTTTCATATGCCATTCAATTCGTTCAACATTCTTCATATAAACCCCAATGAATGACAGACTATTTACCAATGAAGATGTTCCTTTGATCCAAAAATTGTCTTTATCCCATGAAATCTAAGTTATTTTTCTCCTCTTAGTCCATGGTACTAAAGCCAAAATGCACTCTCTCAACTGTTGCCTTGACTGAAATCAGAAATATCTCCAAGTGGGAATTAAATGCTCAGAGTCCGGCTTTCTATTCCATTCTCCTCCTTTCACAGTGAGCTGGAGGGAGTATATTCCAAAGCTTGGTGCCTTGTCAGAGGGCTGTGGGGATTGAAGAGATTACAGAGATAGGGAGGAGCAAAACCATGAAACAAAGTTTAAAGTTACTTAAAGGTACTTAAAGGTAAGCTTGTAAACATGGGTACGCAGGGTAATTTGGTATAACATTCCCTTAATTTAGAAAGGTAAGAGCCAGTTGATGGTTCTTGATAGGGTGGATATGGAGAAGATATTTCCTCTTGGAGAATACTGTGTAGACCTAAGGGTGACAGTTTAAAATCAAGGGTTTTAGACAATAGACAATAGGTGCAGGAGTAGGCCATTCTGCCCTTCAAGCCTGCACCACCATTCATTATGATCATGGCTGATCATCCTCAATCAGTATCCTGCTCCTGCCTTATCTCCATAACCCTTGATTCCACTATCCTTGAGAGCTCTATCCAACTCTTTCTTAAATGAATCCAGAGACTGGGCCTCCACTGCC
>NC_057710.1:63343543-63381262 GCF_004010195.1 Chiloscyllium plagiosum
CCTCAATAGTCAGAATGTCTTTCCTCAAATTTGGAGACCAGAACTGCATACAATATTCCAGGTGCGGTCTCACCAGGGCCCTGTACAGCTGCAGAAGAACCTCTTTGCTTCTATACTCAATCCCTCTTGCTATGAAGGCCAGCATGCTATTAGCTTTCTTCACTACCTGCTGTACCTGCATGCTTGCCTTCATTGACTGGTGTACAAGAACACCCAGATCTCTTTGTACTGCCCCTTTACCTAACTTGACTCCATAATTTAAACAATTATTAGGCATTTCTTTTCTCACACAATGTCATGACTGTTTAGAACTCACTTTCTGAAAAGGTGGTGGAAGCAGACTTCTTGAATATTTTTAAGGCAATGGTGAAGCAAAGGTTAAAAGGTTATTAACAGTAGGCAGGAATATGGATTTGTGGTTATGATCAGATCTGCGACAGGAACTTATTAAATGGCAGATCATGCTCAAGGGGCTGAATAGCATACTCCTGTTCCTTTTTTTTTATAAATTCATCAGATTAAAAAATAGAGTTTACTTCCAAAAGATAAAAGAAAAGCTGCAAACACAAATGTGTTTAATCTGTAGTTTTTCATTTGGTACTAAGGTTCAGTAGATTTAGTTCTGATTACTTCAATGCACTAATTCCAAATGTTGATGCAGGTAATATTGTCATTCACTATCATAAACCAATGGAAAATATTGTTTTCCAAGTTATGTGTATTTCTATTAAAGCAAATTATTTTCCATAGTGGAAAACTTTCACAAAAATAATAATTTTGCTAAATAATGTTATGCATGTGTGGCGATACTATGGTTTTAAGCAGTGTGATTGTCCTGGATTTTTTTTCGAAGAGAGGTTTTGTGATGCAGAGCTGCCTCCTCAAGCCTGAGTAAGTGGGACCAGGCTAGCACAACACCAGTGTTTTAATTTAGCTTTCAGTATTTGTTGGGATTTTGAAGTTGGCTGTGTAAGCTGTTATACATCTCTCTCTGCCACAGCAAAAAAGCTTGAATTCTCACTCTGCTGCCAGAACTGCATGTGAGACCATCTGTTTTGCTTACTTTGCTTTTTCCAAGGGTGTGTTTATGGGATGTTACTAGATTGGAACAGTTGCTGTTTAGTAGTTAAATAACTTTATATTCTGTTAAGTTTTCTAATAGAGTTAAAGTTATAAAATTTCCTCTTTGCTTTGTTTATATTTTAATTGTAGTGTAAGAATAAAGTGTGTTTTGTTTAAAGCTGAATAGTGTGACCAATCAAATTACATCTGAAACACAGCACTTTATACTTGCTTTTAAACAAAATAAAAGTTAGTATCTAGGCTATCTCCGTTTTGAACAGTTTAACATTGTCCATAACGCTCTTCATTCTCTTCAATCACTCTTTTAAATGTATTCTATTTTAACAAGAAGCCAAGAACAGTACGCAAGCTGGATTTCAATTACTATACTATAAAAAGAGTCACATTCTTGGTAGATAACTGAAAATCTATTTGTTTTGTTTGCTTCAGTAAGAGATTTTGGTATACCAAGCTGTTTAGCAATTTCACTCTGGAAATCTGCAAAACATGCAGTCTATTCAGCATTGCAGTTACTTTCACCTTCTTTAAAACTGGCTTTTCCACTACTCATTCAGACTCTCTGATAGTTTTTCATCAAAGGCTAGAACAAGGTTAAGTCACAAGCATTAGAAGATTTAAGCATCAGTATCTGAGGAGATTCTTTTCACACTTTACACAGCTTGTCGCAACTTGATTGGCAAAACACATTCATTTCCAAAGCAGCTTAACATGGCTTTAGTGAGACAGCATTTAAGTAGATGAATCCAGGCTTTCAAATTTATTTGAATATGTTACCCATTTGACGGGGAGTGCTATCATTGGAAAATGTCGGGAAGGATTTGTGCATGGGGATTTTATTTGCTCAAACATTGTATTCCTGTATTAATAATTTATGTAATTAAATTGACCGTAGTACTAAAATATTTACTAACCCTTTGATGTTTCGCCTCTTTTCTTTATAAACTCCAATAAGATTAGCTTTATCCAAAGTAGTCAGTAAATTAAGATATTTGTTTTTCAGAATCATGTGGAAATTACAGTAGGTGAAGGAACAATTTGATCCAATCAATCTGTATTGTATGTTTTTGTTATGATACTTGAGGGATAAGTATTGACCAAGGGTATTTTCCCTGATCTTCCTCACGATGGTGCCATTTTAACATCCGCTTAAAGGAGAAGTCAGTCCACAGTTTTAAAATCTCATCTAAAAAAAACCCATTTGATACTTCTTCATTATCACACTAAATTGTCAGCTTATTGTCTAAGCCCTTGGACTAGAAATTGAAGCCATACCTTTTTTTTCTCAGATGGTAGTATATGTCAGCGTGTCAACGTCTCACCCTAATCTTGATCAAAAGTGCCTTCCCATTTCCTGTACCTTTAATTTAGAAGTATAGAAACATAGGAAACGGCAGGAGTAGGCCATTTAGCTGCTCGTTCTTGCTTCCTGATTCAATATAATCACAATTGATCATCCAACTCAATAACCTCTTCCCATGTTCTCCCCATACATTTTGATCTTTTTCATCTTAAGAGCCAAATTTAACTTGATCTTGAAAGTATTCAATATTTTGGCCTCAACTGTTTTTCCATGAAATTGGGCAACACCTCGAGGCAAAATGAAAGTCCAGAAGAGGGAACCAAACCAGCCAAGTTATTTTTCTGAAGGTGGCATCCTAATTGGTCACCTTGACACACTTCATTCTTGCATGGGTGATCGGGGAGCTTCTGAGTCAGGAAGGTCATATGGAGCCTGACAGTCCCAGAAAAGTTAGCAGTCTCACTATCAGAGATGGGTGCTGCTGAAGCACATAGGAATGCACATCCACTCTTGGTCCTTGGCCACAAGTAGGGTTTATAAGAAAGGTGGAAAGGATAAAGGTCACCAGCCAGGAGAGGGGGATACACCCCAGTAACAGTCACTGACATTAATACGGATGTTTAGTGATATGGTAACTTGCCTATTGAATGGAGCCTCTGACACCATTGGCACCCATCCTCTCCAGCCCCATGTTCAATCACTGCCTCCAATCCCTCCACCACCTGTAATTGTTGCTTGGGAGCCATTAAACTAGTAGCCTCTGCATGTTGGAGTGGACTACTCCACCAGAAAAATGCTGATGTGCCTTTTAAATTGCTTCCAGTCATGCTCATAAATACATAATTGTCCCACAGTGCTGTGAACAAGCTGATCCATTTCCCAAGTCACCCTGGGAAAGGCACTCAGTGGCACGAATATGACAAATAGTCTTTCCAATGTTTTTCAGGGTTATTCTTCTATCTATACTCACTGCCTCCAAGCCCACCATAAATTAACAGTCTCTGCTTCAATCATTAATTCAGACAGATCAGTACACAGCCATAATCTTCTGCCGTAAAAAGGTTTTCTATCACTATCACAATCCGTATCACAGTAGAGGACATGTTGGATGCATTAGAATGTATG
Organism: Chiloscyllium plagiosum; assembly: GCF_004010195.1. Classification (NCBI taxonomy): domain Eukaryota; kingdom Metazoa; phylum Chordata; class Chondrichthyes; order Orectolobiformes; family Hemiscylliidae; genus Chiloscyllium; species Chiloscyllium plagiosum. The sequence continues at coordinate 63,347,052 of NC_057710.1, forward strand.
AAGGTGGATAAATCTCCTGGTCCTGACCAGATATATCAAAGAGCCCTGCAAGAGAAGAAATTGCAGGTTCCATGGCTGATATTTTTGCCTCGTGCAGGCATTCAAATTCATATTCCCAGATGCACATTAGTTAAAGACTCCGAATTATCTTAATAGTGACATTACCACTATTCCAAAGTCTCCCTAATATAGGAGATCAAGAAATATATAAGTTAAACTTTATATTCGAGTTGTAAGGGCAATACAGACACGATTACGAGTGACATATAAACGCGTTGCATGAGTTATAGGGAGAAGTTGGACAAGCTAGGACATTTTTCTTTAGAGTGTGGGAGAGTGAGGGGGGGACCTGATAGAGGTGTATAAGATCATGAGAAGCATGGTTAGGGTGAATGCAGGCAGTCTTTTTCCTAGAGTTAGGGAATCAAGGACCAGAGGCCATCAGTTTAACATTAGAGGGGCAAGAATAAAAGTGAACCTGAGGACCAACTTTTTTACACAGAGGATGGTACGCAAATGGAATGAGCTGCCAGTGGAAGTGGTTGAATTGGGTACATTAACAACTTTTGAAAGATATTTGCACAAATGCATGGTTAGGAAAGGTTCAGTAGGAGATGGGCCAAATAGAAGGAAATGGGGTTAGCATGGATGAACATTTTGGTTGGCATAGGCCAGTTTGGGCCAAAGGGCCTATCTCCATGCTGTAGGATTCTATGACCTTATCTGTTAACATGTATTTTTATATTAGCTTTGTATCAAGGTACTCTTTTTCCCGACTTCTAAACCTCTGGCTAGATTCTATTTCTTTCTAACAAATCCTATCAAATTTTCCCCTGATCTAATGAAAAAAGTTAGAATTTTCAAGATATTTTTATTTGTATTCTTTCACGCAAGACAACATCCTAGTGAATCCTTGTATGACTCTCTAGTTCCTCAAAATCTTTCCTAGTGCACTCAGCCTAAAACTTACACAACACTCTAATTGTGCTGTTAGTATGTTGATCATGTATGTTCACCATCATACGTTCAATTTTACATTTATGCATTCGACAATAATTTAAGTAGTCTATCCATCCTTCTTTTTGCCTTTACCATTTGAGGTGCTTTTTCTAAGCCCATGCAGAACTAAACCTCAAAACTACATATTTTTCCACATCAACCACCCATTTTCCAATAGTTCAGGTTGAATGTGATGGATCTGGAGGATCAGTACTAGGTATTCTTTCGCTTCCTGTATAATTAGTGGATTTCTGTTTATGATTTAGATTTCTGATGTCTATATAGAAGTAAGGTTTTGGATAATGATAAAGAGGACTGTAATAGATTTCAGGAAAACCAGTTAAGAAAATGGGATATGCAGAATTAGAGATAATGCTTTTCAAGAGGAACCAGGAGAACAAACAATGGTGGATGCTGAAGAGTGTGATTCAACAGAGAAACTTGGGATTCATCCACATAAACCCAGAAATTCAACATTTGCTGAGGCACCAGAATATGCGGTGGAAGTAGTAATCCATCCCCACAGTCACTTGGAGCCAACTCAGGGAGATGTTCCAGAATACCTCTGCTGACTCCAAGGAAAATAATCTCCTCACTTTTGACATTAAATAATCAACTTCACTGAAATAAATTGCTGACAATAGCTTTATTAACAGTATTGAATAATTAATGCATAAAGAAAAATATTTCGATAGTATTTGGAAAACGGTGATAACACAACAGTTTCAGTGTTCATTTGTTCTAAGCTTGCCCAACCATTTTTACATTTGGTTCCAGTTATTACATTAATGGTCACATATTGCTCATGAGTACCCCTCAAGCCAGTTCCACATTCCCCTACTGCTTCAAACTAAAATATATTGTTTTGACAATGAACACCTGTTTCTGATTCCATCCTTACATAGTTAAGGTAGAACCAAGTTAGATTGTTAATGCACATGGGCACTATCTCATTAAGAATGCTGGATCTTGCAGTTATAGTAAAGTACAAGAGTTCTTAATCAATAGCCTGCTATTTGGGCTTGTCTAACAATACACCAATATATTTCTTAAACTTGTAAATATGCCATATATGCCTCTGCTAGTATCAGCAGAATCAAAAGGTAGTTTTCAATGATGTTCAGGACAATATTGGAGATCCAAAAAAATCATCTCCAAAAATAATCAATTCAAAGAGACTGAATATGATGCCTGAAGATGATGTTTCTGAAAAGGGACCCAAATTTATCATAACTTTAGAATCTTTAGTTATTTACATCAGATTACCATTGGAGCAGAAAATAGGAGCCACATGATATTCTGCCTTACCTTTGAGCCATAACATCTGGTACTCTTTACCTACTGGATTTTGTGAGATTTCCTGAGATTTAAATTCAATTGGGACAAATTAAATCCATAAATCCTTATGCACTCATTACTTCCTGACAAATTATTCTGTATTACATTTCAACAGAGGACTTAAAATATCTGAGTATTCTGGTCTCTCCAATCTTTACAGAAAAATGGATTTTCATCTTGTTCCTCTTTTGCAGGAAGCTACTTTTGCTGACTTGACCTTTTCCTTTCTCTGTCAGTTGGATATATTGTAATCTGCACAATTACTTTTTTTCCCACTTGTACAGTACCCTTAAAAAGCATGTAAACAGATAGAAAGAGAGAAAACTATAGGATTAATCCAGCTATCTGGAGACGCTCGAATCTCAGATTTTCTTCAATGTAAAAAGGTGAACCAGGCAAACAACTCCTTCCAAATTAAAAAAAATGCCAGTTTAGCCTTTTTCTCTGAACTGTTTATCCTCAACTTTTATGGAAATTGTGGTGATTCCATAGAATCTTTCCAAAGGATTATTGACTTGCTAGATTTAAAGACTCATTTGTAAAGATCTAGAACATAGAACATAGAAGAATACAGCGCAGTACAGGCCCTTGGTTCCCTCGATGTTGCGCCGATCCAAGCCCACCTAAACTACACTAACCCACTATCCTCCATATACCTATCCAATGCCCTCTTAAATGCCCATAAAGAGGGAGAGTCCACCACTGTTACTGGCAGGGCATTCCATGAACTAACGACTCGCTGAGTGAAGAACCTACCCCTAACATCAGTCCTATATCTACCCCCCCTTAATTTAAAGCTATGCCCCCTTGTAATACCCGACTCAATACGCGGGAAAAGGTTCATACTGTCGACCCTATCTAACCCCCTAATCATCTTGTACACCTCAATCAAGTCACCCCTAAACCTTCTTTTCTCTAGTGAAAACAGCCCCAAGTGCCTCAGTCTTTCCTCATACGATTTTCCTTCCATACCAGGCAACATCCTGGTAAACCTCCTCTGCACCCGTTCCAATGCCTCCACATCCTTCCTATAGTATGGCGACCAAAACTGCACACAATATTCCAGATGCGGCCGTACCAGAGTCTTATACAACTGCATCATGACCTCAGGACTCCGGAACTCAATTCCTCTACCAATAAAAGCCAGGTTCCTCTACCAATAAAAGCCAATCTGTAGTCTCTCTGTATTACCATGGCAATTGTTTTGTGTTTATTAGAACTCCTACTGTGTGGAAACATATCTTTCAGCCCAACATGTCCACACCGAACCTCTGAAGAGTAACCTCCCCAGACCCATTCTCCTAATACTCAGCATGTACCCCTGACTAATGCACCTAGCCTACACATCCTTGAACACTGTGGGCAATTTAGCAAGGCCTATTCACCTAATGTGCACATCTTTGGATTGTGGGTGGAAACCCACACAGACACAGGGAGAATGTGTAAACTCCACACAGACAATCACCTGAGTCTGGAATCAAACCCAGGTCCTTGGCACTGAGCCACCGTGCTGCCTGTGCATTTATATGTCACTCATAATCCTGGTCTGTATTGCCCTTACAACTCGAATGTAAAGTTTAACTTATATATTTCTTGATCTCCTATAATAGGGAGACTTTGGAATAGTGGTAATGTCACTATTAAGATAATTCGGAGTCTTTAACTAATGTGCATCTGGGAATGTGAATTTGAATGCCCGCACAGCAGATGGTGAAAGTTAAATTCAATAAAAATCTGCTATTAAAAGCTACTCTAATGGTAACGGCTGCCATTTGTAATAAGTGCTCCTCTGATTGACTAATTCACTTTATGTTTGGTATACATATACATCCAGAGCCACATCAATGTGGTTGACTCTCAATTGCCCTCTGAAATGGCCTGGCAAACCACTCAGTTCAAGGGCAATAAGGGTTGGGAAACAGTGCTGGCCCAGCCAGTGACAACCACATAGCAGGAGGGATTAAAAATAAAATTTTAAGATACTCCCTGCAAGTAACAAATAAGATGTCTCTGACATGGGTGCGTTGGGTGAGTTATGGAGAATTGTTCACCTGCTGTTGTCTATTTCTATAAACAGATGGCTGTCAGTCAAGACTTTGAGGGTTGTGGGAGGGTTGTGAATGTCAAGCCATCCTGTTGATACTCAAAGCCTGCCTGATGCTGTTCCAGACTGGTTGGCAGTACACTTGCCTGATTCTGGTGGCAGGTTGCTTAAAAAGACAGCTGCAGATCCAAGCTGTTTGCAATCTTCTTATATAATTGGATGGGACACTAATTTACACTGATGATTGGGAGGCCGATCAGAGATCCTTAAACAGGCTGCCAGCAGCCATGGAAATTTTTCCTTGTTTTTGTTTTCGGGCAGCCAAGAAGACCAGGGCTGCTTTCTCTCTTTCCAAAGAAATACAGTCAGCCTGTGACCATCTTAGACTGAACTTACTAACTGAGCCAGCACAATAGTTGACCAGCTTCCTGCTGTCTCACAACTGGGAGCTCCAGTTGTTGTTGCCTATTTGGAGCCCACGGCTTATTTGTGTTGTTTAATGGAGGTCCAAAACCAAAATTAGTTTGTACCTCAAATCCAAAATGCAGGTTTTGGTTGAACAGAAAGCTTGCTGCACTGGCTTTGCACCTGTTTTGGCCGGAACACTAAAATTCCCCATGTTCATGTTTGTCTTTTATTCTGTTCTACAGAAGCACTCACATTTGTTTAATTTAGATAACTAACAAGTAGTAAATGTTGCATTGCTGTGTTACCTTGTTTGAATTCATTCACAATTAATCTCTTACTAAAGAGCAGGAATTGACCATTATTATGTAGAGAAAGATGGCAACTGATCTCGACACTGCTCAATTCCGTAAACACCAGGAGTAAAATGACAAACTGATTGGTTTTTCTTTTGGTGATGATTGGGAATGAATTCCTTGCTATCTCCAAAAGACCAAGATCCAGATTTTCATGCCTTCATCTGTGTCAAAATGAAGGTAGACGAGTTTTTAAAATGATGGGTAGGAGCCTCTTCCAGGCTTCCTGTTCCTAATACCATTTCCAGAGGCTTTGTTTTTGCAGTACAGGTAGCGACCCTGCACATGTATCTCTTCTTTGCTGGCTTCATTGAAAGAGTTGAAATTCCAGACTCCACTACTTTCATGATGTTGGGCTGACTTTTGTAGAAAATGTGGGTAATGACTCCTCGGAGAAATTGTGTAATATAAGGGAGTTCTAGCTGTAAAGAACACCTCATTCCTGATGAAGAACTCATGCACAAAGCGTCCACTATCCTGCTCCTCGGATGCTGTCTGATCAGCTGTGCTTTTCCTGCACCACACTTTTTGACACTGATCGCCAGCATCTGCCAAACTCACTTTCTCCGAGCTCTAACTTGTAGTCAGGAACCTTCAAAATAAGGAGACATACATATTTCCCTGTGACAAAACATTGCCTCTATTACCTTCTCATAAAACTGTCAATGCAATACAAACATTGAATGTCCCATTGAGGAGATCTGTAGATCTCTTCACAATTCTTAGTCTTGTTCAGATAAACACTCAGGCATTGAAAAATAAACTTTGAAGGAAAGATCAGATTATTGCATGGTAATAAAATAGCAATAAACTTAGTTACCACTCCACTTTGCAATTTAATAAACAGCTGTTCCATAGGGTAGAATAAGGCATGCAGTCTTGGAGCTCTGCCAAGCATTCTTAATTAAGCCATCTGGTAATTGTACCAAGAGAAAATCAGTTTGTGCAGATGGCTCGATAGTTGCTTTTTCCAGGTGGTTAGGGAAAGTTATTTATTGTAGCAATGTTGCATTATCACACATACATTGATAAAGTCCTTTAATATTTCATTACTTGCTGAAGATTTTCATGCTAAAATGTTTATCTCAGGCAGAAAATTATATGAGAGGAGAAAGGTATATGTTACATTAGTTCTCTTTGGTTCCTTAGCTGAATCAAATTATTTGCTCTAATCATTGTTCATCCCTCTTCTATTCTTAATACAGAAGGATCAGACTAAAAGTTAAAGTGCACACTTTATTATTTCTACCTTTATGAACACTGGAGCCATTTATAACTTGCACTCTATTGTATCTCATTTTGTTTCGCAGCTATGATTTAAGTACAAAATATGTTTTGAACATAACGTGGCATAAGAGTTGGAATAAACTTGCACAGGGATATCACTGGACATTTGAAAATATTTTAAAATACTTAAAGATATTTGTTAATGTTCCTTGAAGTACAGGTTGAAAAATGAAAATTCACTGCATCTTATAAATGTTTTGCAAATGCAGAACATATTTCTAATGTAAAAGGAGCTTGCTATTGTGATAATCAAAAATGGGCTAAAGTTGCAACAGACATTTAATATATGTAAGTCCCAGGGTAAGAACATTTAATCAAATAAGAATTTTCTGAACCTGGTGTGTGCTCTGGCAACCCATGGCGAAGTTTGTGCTTTAGAGTCAAAGATAAAGATTACAAATCATGCTCAATGCGACAAAAATAAGCAATTACTGTTGGTGACTGACACATTCTTTATATCTTACACATTTATCTTATTAATTAATTCATTTATTCAATTTTGAAACAAACAAAATAAAACTCTCTTAATGGTCAAGATTAAACTTGTAAAATAATCAAAGTTTTCTTATAAGGACATTACATAATAAAATGAAACTGTAAAATGTACTGTAGCAAGAGCACATAATCTCTTTCTTAGTTTTCTTGACTTTGCAACTAATATCTACCAAGTAAAATTCCTTAAAGGTCAGGTGATCATGTGTTGAAATTACTAAATTCAGCAGTGATGCTGTTAACTCACCAACAGTAATCTTTTCTTAATATGTATGATTTCTAAGTTAAACCATCCAGTAAGACTTTATGTTAGATTATCAAATTGTATCATTTTAAGAAGGAAATAAACTAATTACCTGATATAAATTAATATGTATATAATACTGTAGGCAGAAAATAACAATTTAGAAGTCAGCATTGGAAGGGGCAAGATGCATAACATCTAAAGACAGGTAGATTAGGGTCAGGTGGGAAGCAAGAAGAGAAGAAAATGGAAGGGTTAATCTGCTCCAATGCACTTACTTCCAGGTTTAAATGATGCTTGGCTGCATGTAAGTAATTTGATTGCAGGAGTTGGGATGATCATTTACAGAGGTGATTCAGCAATTAGCAAAGGATTTAACATCATAATTACATGTAAATCGAGGGATTCTCAATTGATTGAAATTTTATTTTGGATTTAATGCCTACAGAACATGTTCCCCAAAGCTCAGTGAAGATCAATGACATGCATGGATATTGTAACTTTCAATCTTCTTTGAAAAGGACATCCAAAATCTGTATGGCTGCCTTCAAAGCCTAAGTAGTGTGTAAAGGTACACAGACACAGTCAGTCTTCTTGGACGCCATTGCCATAATTACCTAAGCCATTAATGCACTAATTTTAAGTTGAGCTTTTCCACCCTAGCCGTATTGTGGAGACTGTGAATGGCAGGCATAGTTATGTTGACCTATCAGTTTCCTTCTCAATCACTGTCTCCAGAATTCAGCATCAGTATCTAGCTAATCACAGCTTGGAGAGAATTGCATGCTCCAGTGTCGAATTTCAACATTTCTCCCTACCATCACTGTTGTCCAAAGAATCATAGAGTCATACAGAATGGAAATAGACCCTTCGGTCCAACTCGTCCATGCTGATCAGACTTCTCAATCTAACCTAGTTCCATTTGCCAGCATTTGGTCCACATACCTCTAAACCCCTCATTCATATAACCATTCAGGTGCCTTTTAAATGTTGAAATTGTACCCACCTCCACCACTTCCTCTGGCAGCTCACTTCAGACCTGAGTGTGAAAACATTACCCCTCAGGTCTGTTTTAAATCTTTCCCCTCTCACCTTAAACCTGTACCCTCCAATTTTGGATTTTCCCATTCTAGGGGAAAAAAAACCTTGCATATTCACCCTATCCATGCTCCTCATGATTTTATAAATCTCTATAGGGCTACCCTTCAGCTGACTTGTTGGGAATTGTTGGGCCAAATGGCCTGTTTCCACACGGTAGGGATTCTATGACTCTACTTGAGAGAAAAAGGCCTCAGTCTATTCAGCCTCTCCCTACATAACTCAAACCCTCCAACTCTGGTAATGCCCATGTAAACCTTTTTTGGACACTCTCGAGTTTAACAATATCCTTTCTATAGAAGGGTGACCAGAATTGTATGCAGTATTCTAAATGTGGCTTCATCATATATCCTGTACAGCTGCAACATGACCTCCCAATTCCTATTTTCAATGTTCTGACCAATGAGGGCAAGCATTACAAACTCCTTCTTCACCACTCTGCCTACCTGCGACTCTATTTTATGAACCATGAGGTGAAAAACCAATTCCCTACCTAGTTTATTGTATTGGTAATGACTGTACATCGTATGATGGATTTCCTCAGAAGGAATGACTTCATCTGAGAATCATTCTTATACATCTCCAGTTATGAATTATGAATGAAGACCATGCAAGACAAGAGAAAAAGATACATATTAGTCATGAAAAAAGCAATCTTTTCAAACACTATAATATGTCTCCAAATCGTTTAACTATGATGAAATATAGTCAACTTGTATGTCAGAATTATTTTTAATTCTGTCACCAATCACCTGGGAATACCCAGTACCTCCAGCTCTGATTGAGAGAGAGACACACACAGAAGTGTCACTTTTATTTTCAGAAACTCCTGATGTCCATAACTTGCACAATTTGAGGCAGGTTATTTCAGTCCCTTTCCTCTCTCACTCTTACAACTTATAGTCTTTTTCTAAAAGGAATTGATAAACCAAATTTCTGAAGGACCAAAGCTCATATTTTCATCCAATGCCTGCAAATGACTATTATGACTAGTTTCCCATATATAATTCTATTCCACACTGATTGTATGTAATGTTGCAAGTTTTGCTTCCTTCACTCAAAACTAATTTATTGAATTAGTAATAATAATCATGACAGGAGAGGGGCCATAAATGGGTCAATGAATAAATTGCTAACTGTAATATAAAGCAATATTAGGAGTTTAATTTACCATTGTTTATGAAAGTGATTTGTTGGATTCATAACTTAATCTGCAGGAGAATAGGTGCTACCTTTTTGAACAGAATGATTCGTCCTATAATTCATTGGAATGGTAAAGAAAATAGTTAGGCTGGACTGTTGGACTGATGAATAATGATGAATGAGCATAAACAACTGAGACTGCTCACTGAGGTAAGTCGATGGTGAAAGTTAACATATGAGTGGACTTTTCCATCATGGTTTTGTCAAAGGACTCGACATGCCATTGGACACAGTACCAAAAGAAACTTTTATGTGTTTTTCCAATAATCAACATCAGGTCCACCCCTGAAAAAGTATAGAAAGGATAAACTTTTTAAATTTCTAGTGAAACAGATGGTGGATTAGAATGCTGTCAGGAATGGATTCATACTAAATTTAGTCAATATTCTTGAATTGTTCAAGGAAAACAAACAAAGAGAAAAGTAGAGTTGTTTGTTTGCTTCAACTTTACTAACTATAAAGTTAGATACTGATTTTTAAACTCATAGGTTTTTGCTTTATAACTAATATGTTTCAATCACTACTTCTGAGTTTCACAAATATATCTCTTATTTTCCCAACAACCCAAAGTAAACTGTATTTTACACTATTGAAAGGACAGTCTAGAATGATAACAAAGTGTAAACATTTAATCTTTTTCCAATGTATTCATTTACTTGCTCTATATATTCATTGAGACAGTAGTTCTGGAGTCTGCTTGTTTGCAAAAGGAGTTTTATGGGCTGTCAGCTGATATCAACTTTCCTCATTGTTTTATACATGTCTTTCTGAGTACACAGTGGTTTTGGAAAGTCTGATTGTTTGTGCCACTTGATAGCTTTCATGTTAAATTCTATTCAGAATTTGGATAATATGTGAGGGTGAGGATGAGAGTTTGAGGATGTAACAGGTGTGAGTTAAGTAAGTATGCATGAGGTAGGTCAGGGGAAATGGGTTGTTGGATTGGAATGGTGAGGGAAAGGATGGTAACAGGATGAAGGTGAGAATTGTGAGAGCGATGTGATGAAATGTTGTGCAGCAGAACCACTGACTATTTGGAGGCATCAAGCTGATGACTTTGGGATGAGGCCTTTTAATCTATGAGTTCTAGTTTTGTTCTGTCTCTGTTACCACCACGGATGGCTGGTCCACCTCCAGGCCATTTAATACTTGGAACCCAGAAGATTCCCCTGCTTGGCAGACATGACAAATAGGCTGGGTGACCACAGTTAGTACTGTCTCATAATACCCCCCCCCCCCGACATAAAAATGTGGTGTCAGGAATAAATACATCACTGTCTTAAGTCCAAATCAAAATAGTGGACCACTAAAAGTGTCCTTTGTGTGCAGAACATAAATTTACACTTGCTATCAGCCAATCCTTAAAGTTACTAATAGAAAAGGCAAGTGCCCAAGTTACCTTTTCTATTTTGTGGTGCTGGGTTGGTGGCTGGGCTGGCTGCTTCTTTATTTTAAAATCAGCTTTGCCTTGTCAAACATGATTGAGATTGTTTATGGCTTTCTGATTGGAATTCTTGAGGAATTCTGATCCATCCATACAACTGTTACTTAAAGCCTTTTATTAGGACAGACCTGCTTGTGGCTTTAACCATTATTCTTTAAATCTGGAAAAATTAAGGTTGCAATAAGCCTCCAGTGCTGAGATACAACTGAATGATGTGCCACTCAGTGATTGTTGTATCTTTGTATTCATAGGCATGAAGGCAATTTTCATTAAATCTGGTGGAACTGGATGTCTTTACTGCAGCTTACATAATCAATCGTGTAATACAGGAAACACAAACCCACATGAGAAATATAATCTTGCCTTTAGCTCGTTTGCGACTGTTTTAATAAACCTTTAATTTCATTGTAAATTGTCACTTTTGTGAATGGAATATTAGTTAACATGTACAGCTTATTGTAGTGCATCATTAAGAGAAAGTCTGAGATCTGAAAATTATGCCGGGGGTAAAGGATATAAAAGCTGAATGTTTTTATCCAAAGGTTGACTCTTCATTATTTTAAAGAATATATCAGTTCAAATATCATCGACAAACTATCTTTTGAATGATACTTTAAGAATAGAAAGGATGGAGCAATTTTCTTCATTTGCTTATTCTTATGCCTTGCCTCTTTTTGTTATTCTACAAGATCAGGGCAAGCTGTCCTTTTCAATTCTCCAAATTCTGCAGCCTTTAAAATGAGGCAAGTCATTTGCTAACATGATCTCATTTTCCATGTGCAGAACTACATCTGTCCAATGCTAGAAAGTAAAATTGGCTGAAGATGGCAACTAAATGTGAATGCCAGTTCAAACTGTATTTAACAGGCAGGACCTCTTGATGTCCTGTTTTCTACTATTCCTTACATCAAAGTCTTTGGTAACATTTTTCACCTGCATGGAATAGAAATGCTTTCCTTTAGGTCATGTTTTAACAAGCACGGAAAAACATGACAGTGTCAGCGGTTTAATTTATCAGCACAGGACTGCTTCCTCAGTGGAATAAAGCACCTGCTAATTGTTTGTCATACTGGTCTCAGGTGCCAACTGAGGTCTGCACCTGAAGCTGACAACAGCCAGTTGAGAAATCTAAATTTATCTGCGGCTTTTCGACTCATGTATTACACACAAATCACAAAAGGTGAGACTATACGATGCAGGAGTAGAAGTAGGCCATTCTGCCCTATCGAGTCTACTCTACCTTTCCATTAGACTACAGAATTTCTTCTCTTAAAGTCTAGGGCATCTGGTGGAGTTCTTTACCACAGAAGGCTGTAAAGGCTGTCTTTAAATACATTAATGTATTTAATACATTAAATACATACAATCGTGATTGGCAGATTTTTAATTATCATGGGAATGCAGTGTTAAGGAATAAAGGCAGGAAAGTGGAGTTGAGGGTTATTAGATCAGCAATGAACTAACTGAGTGGCAGAGCAGATTCAGTAACCTGAATGGTTTCATGCTGGTTCTATGTCTTTTGGTCTTCTTTGATTGGAGTGAGAATGAGAGGGAGCGTATTTTGGAAATAGCACTCAAATGCTGTGTCAGCATCCCAATGCCTTCAGGATGTAAAGCTGAAATCGCTGTGGTCCTAGCAGACATTGTGCTGCTCTCTCATTAGAGAGTGAGAAATGACTGGATCACCACGCTTCAGGTGAGGGGAGAAGTTAAGAAGGATAGCCCTTCATGGTAACCTCAGCCAGTGCTAAATTGCTGTTGTAAAGTGAGCATGTGAGGGTAGAGCCAGGAAACTACTCATTTCTAAGTAACAGCCTTTAAAATTCCTTGAGGAGCTTGTTAACATGTTGAGGATGGCCAGAAAGTAATTTTCAAATCATGGTTCATTAAACATGAACAACCAAGTGCATTGCAGAGAGGCATTAAGTAAAAATGAAATCAAAATACTGTGGATGCTGGAAATCTGAAACAAATACAAAGAATACTGGAGAAACTCAGAAGGTCTGGCACCATCTATGGAGAAGGAAAAATAAGTTGCTTATTTTAAGTTCGGTATGAGTCTTGTTCAGATCTCAGACATTATGTCTTCAGGCGTTATTCTTCCAACATGAAGTAAGATTTGTGTTAGAAATCAGAACTCCTGTCTTAAAGTACATTCAGTACCTTTTTATTGGCAGGTTGGCTGTTTCTCTATGTATTGTGTTTGCTGGCCCTCTGATCTATTATAAGCTAGTGGCAGCTGTTGCCATGACTAACATCTACGTTTGAAGGTGATGCTGAACAATAAGTTCCTGCTTCCACAAATTTGGCATTGAGTTCACAATGACCTAATCAGCACCTGCATATGGAGATGGCATTGTGGGAGGTTGCTGGTCCGAGTTTTTGTTTCACCACCAGAGCGTGTCTGCTCCTTGGGTGTCTGTGACTGCAAACTTTTGGATAAAACATTAAGCCAATGCCTTGTCTAGCCTCTCGGGAAGAGATAAAAGAGCGATTACTCGTCTCAGTTTTCCTGGACACAGTTTATTTAGCAACCATAATCACTGAAAAATGATTGTAGGATCATTATTCCATAATTGTTTGTGGATGCTTTCTGTGTGTGAAGTAAATGTTGTGTCTCCTATATTATAGCAATGAATACCCAAACAAACTACTTTCCTGCCTCTGTACTATTGAACTCTGCTTTCCAGCTCATAGAGTCAAAGAGGTTTACAGTATGGAACCTGACTCGTTGGCCCAATTTGTCCATGCCACCCAGTTTTCACAATTCACAATAGTTCAGCTTGCCTGCATTTGGTCTATATCCCTTCATATCTACCCAGCTGTTATGTTTGCTCTGCTTCAGTTTTCAGACTCCATCTATGTTCTATGTTTCATTGTGCACCATGTTGTTTATTCCATGCCACTATACTTTGGTTTCACATTTATTTGTAGTTTTCTCTTCCTGCTATCCTAAACTCTGTGCTCTTCTGCTTGGCCTTCAACTCATTGTGGTTCTCACTTGCCATCTCCACCATCAATTTTCTTCAATCGCTGATTTGCTCCAATTGTTTCGCCAGGATTACACTTGGTCAAATCATCAGGTCTAGATGAGTTGTATCACAGGCTGCTGCGGGAGGGGAGGGAGGAAATTGCAAGGGTTCTGTCCAATTTTTAATTTCTCTCTCGCCACAGGGAAGGTACCAAAGCAGTAGAGGGCAGGAATTGTAGGGATAAACCAGGGAATTACAGACAAATGAGGTTCAAATCAGTGATCAGGAAACTATTGGGGAAAACAATGAAGGAGATAATTAATCTCCACTTGGAGAGGTGATCAGCATGGCTTTGTCAGAGGCCGGTCATGCCTAATGAATTTGATTTAAGTTTTTGAGGAGGTGACTAGATGTATAGATGAGTGAAGGGCAGTTGAGGTAGTTTATATGGATTTCAGCAAAGAAGATAAAAACATGTGGGATTCAGGGTAACTTGGCAAGTTAGATCAAAAATTGGCTGAGAGGCAGGAGACAGGAGGTGGTAGTAGAATTGAACAAAAACCAAAATTGCTGGATAACCTCAGCATCTCTGGGAGCATCTGCAGAAAGAAAAGTAAAAGGCTACTTATGTGAGTGGAGGCTGGTGTCCAATGGCATGCCACAGAGATCAACACTGGTTCTCATTCATGATATATATAAATGATATAGAAGAAAATATGGGGGCATGATAAATAAGCTTGCAGGTGACACGAAGATTGGCTGGGGTGGTTGACAGTGAGGAAGAAAGTATTAGATTAGTTAAGAAGAAGGATATAAATAGATTGGTCAGATGGACATATCAGTGGCAGGTGAAATTTAATCCTGATAAGTGAGGTGATACACTTTGGAAGAGGTAACAAGACAAGGAAGTACTCAATGAATGGCAAGACATGAGGAAGCTCAGAGGAATATAGGGATCTTGGAATAATTGACAACAGATCCCTGAAGGCAGCAGGGCAGGTTAAAGATGATTAAGAAGGCATACAGGACCTTTGTTTTTATCAGTCATGATATGGATTATCAGAGCGGGGAGGTTATATTATAGGACCTTGATTAGGTGGAGTACTGTGAGCAGTTCTAGTCATCACACTATAGGAAGAATGTGATTGCACTGGAGGAGGTGCAAAGGAGATTCACAGCATGTTGTCTAGGATGCAGCAGTTTAGCTATGAGGAAAGGTTGGATGAGCTCACATTGTTTTCTTTGGGGCAGAGAAAGTTGAGAGGGAACCTGGTAGAGGGGAATAAGATTATGAGGGGTATGGAGAGAGTGGATAGAAAGCAGCTGTTCCCTTTAGTTGAAGTGTCAATAAAGAGAGGGGGTCATAATTTGAAGGTGAAAGGCAGGAAGATTAAAGGGGAATTGAGGGAAACAATTTTTATCACCCAGAAGATGTGAATCTGGAAGGCACTGCCCGAGAGGCTGGTAGGAGAAAGTGTGGACTGCAGATGCTGGAGATCAGAGTCAAGGGTGTAGTGCTGGAAAAGTACAGCAGGTCAGGCAGCATCCTGATGAAGAGCTTATGCCCAAAACATCGGTTCTCCTGCTCCTCGGATGCTGCCTGACCTGCTGAGCTTTTCCAGCACCACACGTTCGACTCTGTTTGAGACATGTGATCTCACAATCTTTAAAAAGTACTTGGACAAGCACTTGCAATGCTAGAACAATGGGTGGCATGGTGGCTCAGTACCTCACAGTGGTAGGGATTCGGGTTCAATTTCAGACTTGGGTGACACATCTGTGTGAAATGTGTACATTCTCCCTGTATCTGCATGGGTTTCCTCTGGGTGCTCCAGTTTCTTCCCACTGTCCAAAGATGTGCAGGTTAGTGTATTAGCCGGGGAACCATGAAGTTCTGGGGTTAGGGTCAGAGTCTGGGTGGAATGCTCTTCAGGAGTTCAGTGTAGATGATGAACCAAATTGCCTGCTTCCATGTTGTGGGGATACATGATTCTGAGTGCTTTAAAGTGGAACAAGTGTGGATCTAGAGTAAATTTTTTTGTAGTTGCAGACTGAATGGATTGATGAGCCTCAACTGTTCTGTGTGATTCTATGATCATTTTGATAAATTCATATGTGTATACCCTTGGTGATTTACTGTTTCTTGAACATACACTTCTACCCTTGTGAGTTCAGTTAGTGTAGAGACAGGCAACTCAAATCCCTGCCCTAACTACTGACGTGTTTTTGACATACACCCTTTGTGTTTGGAGTCCTTGATGGCTCTGCTAGACATTCCTCCATTTAGCCAGCAGCTTGAATTTAAGCTGATGGGGCCTGGGCAGCAGGTGATAAACGGGGCCCACTGAGTATTATTCCAATTCTCAGCTGTTTTCCTCCTCATCCTCTCCTTGGTCAGTGACAAATGTTTTGATAATCATGAATGGGGCTTGTAGAAACAACAATCAAAGATCAGAGGGGACATGGTGGTTGTGTTAATAATAACAATTGTAAAAAGAGATAGTGATGGACAGAGAGAACGTCAAAATATTCCTTGAAGGGCTAGGGGCCAATGGATTTGGCAGTAAGGAAATATTCCTGCTCTTCCTGGCCTACACACAACGCTATAAAAGACATTTACCTTCTGGAGTCAACAGTTCCTGTCACGCTGTCACTGCTAAGAGACCTTTTAACCTACATTCTTGGGGTTTGATGTGTTTCTCAGTGCATTTTTGGAGTACAATTTAAACATGTTAAAGAAGAGCAACTCACTCACCTACTCACGCATGCATTCACCCATTCAGTTACCTTTCGCTTTGGCACTTCTACAATGGAGATTTTAATGTACATTTTTCATGGCATCATGAGGTACTGGGGTTGTGATTCTCACATTTTCAGCTTTATCTCCCAAACTTTTCCCCAACTGTTATAGGAGTACTGGAGTACTGGTATCATGACAACTGATCTTCTTTATTCTAGTATTAAAAAGAGTAGCGATATTTTTAAATCAAATAAATACTAAAAAGACAAAGAAAATCATTGTTATTAATGCTTGAAGCAAGCACCATATGTCTAGCTATTTTTGGTGACATGAATTTTTTAGCTGATGGAAATGCTACAATGCAATTGGCGATCCATCTATCTGTCCCCTGAGAAAATACATGTGCAGTACAACACAGTTTTGTCTAACCGCAGAACTGTGTATTTCCGAGTGGATGAATTGCTGATCAAGTCAACCTGCAGCTGTCCCACTAAGATGAGTGGAGAGTATTTCTGCACTTTGCCATCACTTACAAAAGAATACACAGACTCTGACTCTTTCTCACGGTCTCATGTTCTCTTACACTTCTCATTGAATCTGAGCTGATAGACAGAATTAATGGCGGTGATGATGGAGGGGGATGGGGCGGGCTAAGCTTCCTCATCCTTGCCCGTTGAATTGGTATCTTTGAAGAAAATGTTCCTCTGTGAATCAAAGCAGTTTCTAGGTTATTAAGATTTGTATCTGCCATTTCTTTCAGGAATTCTAAGCTCCGCCTCCTGCTATGTCACATCAAGAGCATATCTGATGCATTGGAGCAGATTGGGCAGAACCCCACCAAGTTCCTTTTTCCTGTATGTGGCTTCTTGAAATGGAAGCACATGGGAAATTATGTGGAGTTAGATCAGGCCCATTATCTTTTGCTTTTGACTGAGTGCAATTCTGAAATATTGAATAATTTGCAAAGCTTTTTGTTCTCTAGAGCTACCATTTCCTGCCATCATTATTTTTGGAATGTGTACCTCTACTTAGAGCAGGACCGAGCTCCGTCAAAAAGGCAATGCAGAAAGACATGAGGTTGTAGAACTGTTCACTTCCGAATTATAAAATGGCATGGATGAGCATAAATCGTTCTTGTTGGGTGCCTTGAGCACTTGGAGCATTTTTGATATTACTCAGTACCTATGTACTATGTACTATGTATTCTTCCTTTCCCACATACTCAGTGTGGATAAATAGATGAGGAAAGACCTGGAAACCAGCTTTATGCTTTATTCTCAACAAAGGAATCAATTAGATATAGCATTGGATAAAGTAGTTGAAGATGTGCACTCCACAATTTCATGCAAAATAAGTAACTTCCCCAAATCAGACAGTCACCCAGAGTCAGCTGCAGAGTTTCCTGGCAGGTACAATACTGGAACAATTGCAGGGAGCACAGGTCCAAGATGATCAGAACTGAAATAACTCCATGGAGGCTAGTATTTCATCACCAAGTCACCCTTTATTTACACGTGGAGAGTCCTTGACACTGATCCAGATCCCTCAGAAGCAGCTCTCAGAGTGAACAGAATGTCTGACTCTCCTATTCTTACCTGTCAGCCAGGGCTCCCTGCTTGGACCAGATTAACAGCCCCGATTAGGGAACTCATACTCTCTGAAGTACACCTGACTGACCTTATTATGATCACGCCAAGAACCATTTCTTTATTTTCAGCTGTTTGCAACTATTTGGAAAGATCAAACGTAATGGTCACGGTTCACTTAAAACATGGTAAGGCATTCTGAGAATGTATATGCTCTACTATAATTTATTCTCTGCTTTATTCATGTTTTGGAAATTTAAAATGGTTAATGTGATGAAGCAATGAAATAAAAGCTATGTAGTACAAATAATGCCAAAATAAATGGTTCTCCACATTGAACACTATCATTAAAGGGGAAGGAAAGCTGAGGGGAAGACTTACATTTGCATGTCTTCATTCCTATCTGCTGCCTGTGAAACAAAATAAGGAGCACAGCTTCACTTTTGTGCAGGAGATTTCACAAAATGTTTCAGCTGCGTAAAGATTTTGCATCACCATTATTGGATTTCTCTGACTCAGACAGCTATCGTTTAAGAAAAAAAGGCTGGCTCATGGTGTGCACTTATGTTATGCAGTGCAGTGGTGAGAAAGAAACAAATAAGCATTTTAATTTGAAGAAATAATATGATCTCAATTAATGATGCTTGCCACCTAATTCTCCTGATTTGCTGATAAGAGGCAACAATCAGAGCTACAGGGTGGAATCAGCTTGTAAACCACTTGGAGGTTGGGACCACTTTAGGGTCCTGACATCAATAATGTCTGAAATGCACCTTCCACAATGAGCTTCCACGGGGTACTGTTATCAGGATAAGATTTATGAAATTGTGATGTCCTGGGACTGTATTTTATCAGAAATTGGCAATGTCAGTTTTGGTGAGTTTTATGGAAGCCTACAAGCCCCAGAACGTTTTCTGATGCTCATTTCCTGAAGTTAACTTACTACCTATACAGCACGTCAGTATGACACCACAGTGGATATATTGGCCACTGCTGGGATGTCCCAGGATTACTGGCACCAATGCCATCTTTGAAGTCTAGCTGTGCACTCATTCAAAATGTCAGTGGCCTGCAGCTGCGCTGCACGGTTCCTGCCAATTGCCCCAGACATGTCAAGCAAAGGGAATTTAGGACCTTGCTTTGCCATTCGGGGACTCGGAGGTTCTGGAAGGTGAAAGGTGCAGGCAGTCACTGCTCAATGAATGTGCCCTGAAATGTTGGTGGCTAGAGGATCAAATGGTGAGCTGGAGTGACCAGGCTACTGCACTGATGTTCAAATCAGGAATTGTGTCCCATCATGTTTTCTCTTCAAACGGTAGGTCATTTGTTGCTCTCTCATGACAAACTCGTCTCGCTGTTCAGTGTTCAATTGGAAATTGGGACTTTTTGACCTCAATGTCGGGAAGCTCCTTGCTGGCCACCCCATGTGGTTATCCCAACTTTCTCACCATTGCCCATGCCATTCAGGTGTTGGGAACTAAGGTAGAAAGGAGCTACTTTGGTAGGGCAGGCTTTTCCTGAACTGTGCTGTGACCAGCATCCTACTGAATTGAATAACTAGGTCTTTAAATTAATTAGGGAGGAGTGAGGCTTTAGGAGAGGGAATATATATTATGAAGCAAAAGGATTTGATATCATTGCAGGGCAAAGATTTTGATAATGATGCCCTGAGTATGACAGGAAGGGACAGTCATGATTTGGAATTGCCGGTGTTAGACTGGGGTCATTCTGAAACCAATGTAGTCATTCCAAAAAATGAGAGACTTAACAAACAATCCAGGTATAATTTCAGTTGCGTAACACTATAAACTTTTGCTATAATTTCTGTGTCTTACAGTCTTATTCTTCACAAAGGAGCAGTGCTCCAAAAGGTAATGCTTCCAAATAAACCTGTTGGACTATAACCTGGTGTTGTGTGATTTTTAACTAGGAAGAGACAGGGTATACAGACTTTTTTTAAAAAAGGAATCAAGTAGGGTCCTTATAGGAAAGATGATGATAAGGCAAAATTAATGGCTCTTTACTTCAATGCATATTGCATTTGGAACAAAATAAATGAATTAATGTCACAAATTGAGGTAAATAGATCTGATCCTACAGCCATTATGGCATCCTGGTTACAAGAAGATTGAAACTGGGAACTAAATATTCAGGGGTATGTTATGTTTTCAAAAGGATGAGAAAGTATGGTGGGGTAGCTTTGTTAGTATGAGATAAAATATATATAACAGCAAGAAATTATCTTGGATCAGATGAGAGAGAATTCATATCCATGGAGGTAAGAAATAGAAAGGGAAAAAGACCCTGATGGGAATAATTGTAGGCTTCCAAACAGTAGCTATTCTGAAGGACAGAGGATAAATCGAGAGTTAATTGTGACATATTAAAAAGACAATGCATTAATCATTGATGACATTAATCTTCATGTAGGCTTTGGAAAAAAGTTGGCAGAGATAACTAAGAGGAAATATTCTTGGAGTGCAGAGTTTCCAAGAACAGTATGTTTTGGATCTAAACAGTGAGCAGTTTATGTGGTATGTTTAATAAATGATCTCAGACTAAAAGGTTCTCTTGAAAACAGTGACTGTAACAAGCTAGAATTTAATATTCAGTTTGGGAGGTAGCTACTTGGATTAGAAATCATTCTGCTAAAACTAAATAAGGGGTAATTAATTAGGAATGATGGCAGGGTTGAGTGGGAAAGGAGTTCAGCAGAAAAGACAGTTGAGGAACAATGGCAGAGATTTAAGAAAATTGTTCATGACACAAAGCAAGGATGTATCCCACTGAGGAAAGAGGATTCTAGGAAGTGAATAAACCAGAATGAATGCAATATCCATCACACAAAATACTAGAGAAGCGAATGGGGTTAAAGATCGATAAGTCCCCTGAATCAACTGGCTTGCCTGTGAGGATTTTAAAGGATGTAGCATAATGGATGCATTGGTAGTAATCTTCTAAGAATACATGGATTCTGGAAAAGTCCCAGAAACTTGGAAAACTGTCAGGGTAACACTCTTATTCAAAAAGGTGGAGATACAAAAAACAGATAGCTATTAACCAGTTAGCTTAACATCTGTCATTGGGAAAATATTAGAGTTAATTATAAAGGATGTAATAATGGTTCATTTAAACATGAATAATATAATCAAGCAGAGTCACCATGGCTTCAAAAAAGGGAACTTATGCCTGAAACATTTATGAAAGAGTCACAGAGTCATAGAGATGTACAGCATGGAAACAGACTCTATGGTCCAACTCATTCATCCCGACTAGATATCCCAACCTAGTCTAGTCCCACCTGCCAACACCCGGCCAATATCCCTCCAAACCATTCCTATTCATATACCCATCCATATGCCTTTTAAAAGTTGCCAATGTACTAGCCTCCATCACTTCCTCTGACAGCTCATTCCATAAACGTACCACCCTCTGCATGAAAAGTTTGCCCCTTAGGCCTCTTCTATATCTTTCCCCTCTTACCCTAAGCCTATACCCTCTAATTCTGGACTCCCCCACCCCAGGGAAAATACTTTATCTATTTATCCAAACCATGCCTCTCATGATTTGGAGATGTTGGTGTTGGACTGGGGTGTACAAAGTTAAAAATCACACAACACCAGGTTATAGTCCAACAGGTTTAATTGTAAGCACACTAGCTTTCGGAGCGACGCTCCTTCATCAGGTGGTTGTCACAATCACCTGATGAAGGAGCGTCGCTTCGAAAGCTAGTGTGCTTACAATTAAACCTGTTGGACTATAACCTGGTGTTGTGTGATTTTTAACTTTGTATGCCTCTCATGATTTTATAAACTGCTATAAGGTCACCCCTCAGCCTCTGATGTTCCAGGAAAAACAGCCCCAGCCTATTCAACCTCTCCCTGTAGCTCAGATCCTCCAACCCTGGCAACATAATTGTAAATCTTTTCTGAACCCTATCAAATTTTATAACATCCTTCCTATAGGGAGGAGACCAGAATTGCATACAATATTCCAAAACTGGCCTAACCAATATCCTGTACAGCCACAACATGACCTGCCAACTCCTGTACTCAATACTCTGACCAATAAAGAAAAGCATACTAAACGCCTTCTTCACTATCCTATCGACATGTGACTTTACTTTTAAGGAGCTATGAACCTGCACTCCAAGGTCTCTTTGTTCAGCAACACTCTCGAGGACCTTACCATTAAATGTATAAGTCCTGCTAAGATTAATAAAGAAAAGCATACTAAACGCCTTCTTCACTATCCTATCGACATGTGACTTTACTTTTAAGGAGCTATGAACCTGCACTCCAAGGTCTCTTTGTTCAGCAACACTCTCGAGGACCTTACCATTAAATGTATAAGTCCTGCTAAGATTTGCTTTCCCAAAATGTAGCACCTCACTTTTATCTAAATTAAACTCCATCTGCCACTTCTCAGCCTAATGGCACATCTGATCAAGATCCTGTTGTAATCTGAGGTAACCTTCTTCGCTGTCCACTACACCTCCAATTTTGGTGTCATCTGCAAACTTATTAATTATACCTCTTATGCTCATATCCAAATCATTTATATAAATGATGAAAAGTAGTGGACCCAGTAGCAATCCTTGTGGCACATAACATCCTTCCTATAGGGAGGAGACCAGAATTGCATACAATATTCCAAAACTGGCCTAACCAATATCCTGTACAGCCACAACATGACCTGCCAACTCCTGTACTCAATACTCTGACCAATAAAGAAAAGCATACTAAACGCCTTCTTCACTATCCTATCGACATGTGACTTTACTTTTAAGGAGCTATGAACCTGCACTCCAAGGTCTCTTTGTTCAGCAACACTCTCGAGGACCTTACCATTAAATGTATAAGTCCTGCTAAGATTTGCTTTCCCAAAATGTAGCACCTCACTTTTATCTAAATTAAACTCCATCTAATTTATCTAAATTAAACTCCATCTGCCACTTCTCAGCCTAATGGCACATCTGCTCAATGGCACATCCTGTTGTAATCTGAGGTAACCTTCTTCGCTGTCCACTACACCTCCAATTTTGGTGTCATCTGCAAACTTATTAATTATACCTCTTATGCTCATATCCAAATCATTTATATAAATGATGAAAAGTAGTGGACCCAGTAGCAATCCTTGTGGCACTCCCACTGGTCACAGGCCTCCAGTCTGAAAAACAACCCTCCACTACCACCCTCTGTTTTCTACCTTTGAGCCAGTTCTGTATCCAAATGGCTAGTTCTCCTTTTATTCCATGAGACCTAACCGTGCTAACCAGTCTCCCATGGGCAACCTTGTTGAACGCCTTACTGAAGTCCATATAGATCAGGTCCACCACTCTGCCCTCATCAATCCTCTTTATTACTTCTTCAAAAAACGCAATCGAGTTTGTGAGACATGATTTCCCACACACAAAACCACATTGACTATCCCTAACCAGTCCTTGCCTGTTCCTCAGGATTCCTTCCAACAACTTGCCCACCACTGATGTCAGGCTCACTGGTCTATAGTTCCCTGGCTTGTCCTTACCACCTTTCTTAAATAGTGGCACCATGTTAGCCAACGTCCAGTCTTCTAGCACCTCACCTGTGACTATCGATGGTGCAACTATCTCAGCAAAGGGCCCAGCAATCATTTCCCAAGCCTCCCACAGAGTTCTAGGGTACACCTGATCAGGCCATGGGGATTTATCCACTTTTATGTGTTTCAAAACATCCAGCACTTCCTCCTCTATAATATGGACATTTTTCAAGACGTCACCATCTATTTTCCAACATTCTATATCTTCCAAGTCCTTTTCCACAGTAAACACTGATGCAAAATACTCGTTTAGTATCTCCCCCATCTCCTGCTGCTCCACACAAAGGCTGCCTTGCTGATCCTTGAGGGACCCTATTCTCTCCCTGGTTACTCTTTTTGTCCTTAATGTATTTGCAAAAGCCCTTTGGAATCTCCTTAATTCTATTTGCCAAAGCTATCTCATATCCCCTTTTCTGCCCTCCTGATTGCCCTCTTTAGTATACTCCTACTGCCTTTATACTCTTGCAAAGATTAATTAGCTTCTAAGGAATTCTAAGAACATATGCTTCCGTCTTTTTCTTAACCAAACCCTAAAGTTCTTTAGTCATCCAGCATTCCCTACACCTACCAGCCTTCCCTTTCTCCCTAACAGGAATATACTTTCTCGGGATTCTCGTTATCTCATTTCTGAAGGCTTCCCATTTTCCAGCCGTCCTTTTACCCGCAAACATCTGTCCCCAACCAGCTTTTGAATGTTCTTGCCTAATAACGCCAAAATTTGCCTTCCTCCAACTTAGAACTTCAATTTTTAGATCTGATCTATCCTTTTCCATCACTATTTTAAATCTAATAGACTTATGGTCGCTGGCCCCACAGTGCTCCCCCATTGACACCTCAGTCACTTGCCCTGCCTTATTTCTTAAGAGTAGGTCAAATTTTGCACCTTCTCTAGTAGGTACATCCACATATTGGATCAGAAAATTTTCCTGTACACACTTAACAAATTCCTCTCCATCTAAACCCTTAAAACTATGGCAGTTCCAGTCTTTGTTTGGGAAGTTAAAATCCCCTACCATAGCCACCCTATTATTCTTACAGATAACTGAGATCTCCTTCCAAACTTGTTTCTCAATTTCCCTCTGGCACCTTTAGTTTTAATCCATCTGAGCAGCTCTAGCAAATCTCCCTCCCAGTATATTAGTCCCCTTCCAATTCAAATGCAATCTGTCCTTCTTGCACAGATCACTTCTCCCCAAGAAGAGATTCCAATGATCCAAAAATATCAATCCTTCTCCCATACACCAGCTCCTCTGCCATGCATTCATCTGTCCTATCCTCCAAATTTTACCGTCACTAGTTCGCAGCACCGGGAATAATCCAAATATCACTACTCTCAAGAATCTTTGAGGAGTTAACATGCAGGATAGATAAAAGGAAAGCATTGGATGTAATGTATTGAGATTTTCAGAAGATGTTGATGAAATACTGCACATTTAGCTACTTAATAGAATAGAAGCCCTTGGTGCTGGAGGTAGTGTATTAGCATAGACGGGAGATTCACTAATTAATAGAAGATAAAGGGTTTTTTTTCAGGCTGACAGGCTATAGTTAGTGGAGTATCATAGAGATTAATGTGGCTACAACTATTTATTATATATTCATGATTTGGATGATTGATGTGAATGTAGTATCATCAGATTTGTGGAAGACACAAAAATAAGTGGGAAAGCAAGTAGTGAGGATGATACAAAAGTATATCAAGGGATACAGACAGGTTAAAGTGATTGGGTAAAAATTGGCAGATGGAACATCTTTTGAGAACGTGTGTGTGTACACATTTTGGCAGGAAGAATAGCACTGAATTGTATTTGAATGGAGAAAGACCTCACAAAACTATAACACATTGGGTTTTGTGAGTTATATTCAAATCATGAGAAAATCAAGATGAACCTAATCAATCCTTAACCTGGCTCCAGGGCTCTTTAAAGCAAACAAATAGATCATTCTGTTGGTGCTTTTCAAACATTTACTCCTAAGGAGGAAAAACCTTTCACGAATTAAGATTCACCTATTAGTGCCAAAATAATTATCTTTGATAAAATTAATCAATTTTTAGCCTATATGATCAGAAGGCACAAATCGAGACAAATGGAACAGTGTACCACAAGTTAACAGTTCACAGTACTCTGGGGCTCTCACCTGTAGTCATAACAATGAACATCCTCACCTCTGAGCCCACCATGGAAACAAAGGAACTGAAAATAATAGGGTTTAGGTCATGATCCCAAGGAGCATCCACAGAGATGTCGTGAGACTGAAACGACTGACCTTCAACAAGGGCGATCTTTGTGTTAGGTCTGATTCTGCAAAGCCTGCAAGTTTGTCATTAACTCCAATTCCCTTTTTTATGTTACCCAAACCACTTTGTCATAGATAGAATGCATGTACTCTCTTACTGCCAACAATCAACACATTTTGTATGAACAGGAATATATTTTCTTTCTTGTGGAGAATAGACTCCAATTAGATAATTCAGCAGCAAGCTTGCATGAACTTCTATGAAAGAAGGTCATTCATTCTCAAACAATTACCCCAATTACTACAACATTTGACACACATGTTATTATGCATACACACAAACAAACATAAAGATTAGAGATAGATAAGATTCCCTATAGTGTCCCTAAGGCCCAACAAGTCCACAGCTACTCTCTGAAGAGTAATCCACTCATACCCATTCCCCTACCTTATTTTTACCCCTGACTAATGCACCTAATACTATGGGCAATTGAGCATGGCCAATTCATCTGACCTGTGTATCTTTGGACTGTGGGAGGAGACCCAAGCAGACACGGAGAATGTGCAGACTCCACACAGACAGTCAGCCAAGGCTGGAATCAAACCCAGGTCCTTGGTACTGTGAGGTTGCAGTGCTAACCACTGAGCCACTGTGCTACCCAAGGTGTGTATTTTAACAGATTGTAGTTACGTCAGTCTCTAGTTTATGCTCGCTGGTCTCCAGTATGATTGGCCAATGGTCTCTGGAATAGATTTGATGGTTTGCATTTGAAATGATGGCCATGAAAGGTAAATGTTCACAGCAGGTTGTGAAGTATCTTGTAGTTGAACAGCTGAAAGATTGGTTCTCAGGTAATCTTCAGACTATATCACGTTACATAATTTCCTGCAACCTATTTCACAGCCTCATTCGCAGTCTGGCTGAACTGATGGCTCTGATGGAGTTAGTGCTTACAAACAACTCCTAGTTGATCTTTAAAATGGGCAAATAAAACATGTCTGTGTCCATGTTACTTTTCAGGTATTCAAATCCCTTTCCAAATAACTGTTGTGCTCATGTTAATTTCATATCTTGAGTTGTGGATTTTGACTAGATATTCACCCTGGAGGCTTCAGACAATCAATGTCTTTGTTTGAGACTGACCCATTCAAATAGGACAATATTCTTTGAATTTGCTTTAGGAGAGGGCATTGTTCACATACATCTGGAATATGTTCAGTTTCTTCTTATGACAGGTGGGTTTTTCTTATCTGTGAAATAAATTATGCAACTTTAGGTCTCCATCTTTCTCAGCCTTTTTGTGATTAGTTTCTACAATATAAAATTAGGCGAAATTCAGATTATAACATACTGGTGTTTAGTATGATAACTTGCTCATAATGATAGGGTCATCATAATGGTCCATTTGCTGCATATGAAGATTATGTTTGGTATTTAACAGAGTTTTAAAGAAATTGACATAATTTCAACATTTACAGATATGAGTATAACTGCACTGATCACTTATTCTTGGCTCTGATATTGTATATGTTATATTTACACATTGTTTGTATGACTATATGAATTTGTTCCATGTTGCCTCTTCTTGATTTTCTTATTTTTTTCAGAACTAAGAGAGATTTTGGTTGAAGCTCCCCACAAAGTGATGAAAGGAAACAGTTAATCCAGTAGGTAAAACAACAGAGTGAAAAGACAATCTGCAGTGACCTTGAATTCTTCCAATCTAGTTATGTGCCGATTATATAAATCCAGATGATTTAAATCCCAAACTTACTGCTGCTTTGTATTCCGACATTGATGAAAGCTTTACAAAACAGCACCAAACGTAAGCGGCAAGTAACAGAAATATGTTTCAATTTATGTGTCAATCCTTGGATGGTTTTAAAAGGGCAGTAGTGTACAGTTTATCTCCATGGGATAGAGCCCAAAAGGGTTTACTATGGGATGAAAATAAGCTGATTGCTTGAATGTTATAACTTGTGCAAATTGCAATTCGATGCAAATTACTCAGCAATATTTGCATTGGTAACACACTCTTTTTAGATCATTGAGTGGTCTTTTGTATGTGGACATGGCATCACCACTATCTGAGAAGTGACAAATGAGCCCACCTCCACCAGGAAGCCACAATCAGATTTTATGGGTTAACAGCCTCAGTCTGGGATTTCTGCCCCTCTGTGGAAGGATGTCCTGCCTCCAAGAGATAGTGACTAGTCAGAGGCTGCCAGTCCTCTTGCCCCAAAGCCCTATTGAGTATGGTGGCTATTTCTGGGACTGTAATTGGTCCCTGGTGAAGAAGCATGGTGGAGGACAGACTAGAGACTAATGAAAATGGGAAGGAAACAAAAAAAGTGCATAGCTGAAGCCAGTTGGCATAACATCTATTATTAAGAAAATGTTTATTGTAAAGGAAGCAACAGCAAAGCATTTGGAAATATAAAACATCATCAAGCAGATGTTTCATGGCTCCATGAAGGGAAATCATAAAACATAGAACATATAAAAAGTACAGCACAGAACAGGCACTTTGGCCCACGATGTTGTTCCGAGATTTAATCCTAATGTAAAATATAATAAATTAACCTACACACCCCTCAATTCACTGCTATCCATGTGCATGCCCAGCAGTCGCTTAAATGTCCCCAAAGACTCTGCTTCCACCACCACAGCTGACAACGCATTCCATGCATTCACAACTCTCTGCGTAAAGAACCTACCTCTAACACCTCCTTTATACCTTCCTCCTAATATCTTCAAACTATGACTTCTCGTACCAGTCAATCCTGCCCTGGGGAAACGTCTCTGGCTATTGACTCGATTTATTCCACTCATTATCTTGTATACCTCGATCAGGTCTCCTCTCTTCCTCCTTCTCTCCAGACAGAAAAGTTTGAGATTATTCAACCTTTCTTCATAAGGCAAGCCCTCCAGTCCAGGCAGCATCCTCGTAAACCTTCTTTGCACCCTCTCCAAAGCCTCTGTATCTTTCCTACAGTAGGGCAACCAGAACTAGACACAATATTCCAAGTGTGGTCTCAGCAGGAACTTGTAGAGCTGTAGCAAAACCTTGCGGCTCTTAAACTCGATACCCCTATTCATGAAAGCCAAAACACCAAATGCTTTCTTAACAACCCTAGCCACTTCGGTGACAACTTTGAGGGATCTATGTAGTTGCACACCCAGATCCCTCTGTTCCTCCACACTGCCAAGAATCCTGTTTTGAATCCTATATTCAGCATTCGAGTTCGACCTTCCAAAATGTATCACTTCACATTTATCCAGGTTGAACTCCATCTGCAATTTCTCAGCCCAGCTCTGCATCCTGTCTATGTCACGCTGCAGCCTGCAGTAGCCCTCTATACTTTTGAAGACACCTCCAACCTTTGTGTCATCTGCAAATTTACTAACCCACCCCTCACCCTCCTCATCCAAGTCATTTATAAAAACTACAAAGAGCAAAGGCCCAAGAACAGAGCCCTATGGGACCCCACTCAACACTGACCTCCAGGCAGAATACTTTCCATCTATAACCACTCTCTGCCTTCTGTTAGCCAACCAGTTCTGAATCCAGATAGCCAAATCTCCCTGTATCTCATACTTCCTGACTTTATGAATGAGCCTACCATGGGGAACCTTATCAAATGCCTTGCTGAAGTCCATATACACCACATCCACTGCTCGACCTTCGTTGAGTCATGCTGACTGCCTTTAATCACACTATGCTTTGCCAAATAGTCATAAATCCTATCCCTCAGAATTCTTTCTAAAACTTTGCTGACCACAAACGTAAGACTGACTGGTCTGTAATTGCCAGGGATTTCCCTATTACCCTTCTTGAAAAGAGGAACAACATTCACCTCCTTCCAATCCTCTGGTACGACTCCTGTGGAGAGTGAGGAGGCAAATATCCTCGCCAGCGGCTTAGCAACCTCTTTTCTCGCTTCCGGGAGCAGCCTAGGATAAACCTGGTCTGTCCCTGGGGACTTATCAATCTTAATGTTTTCCAAGATTTCCAGCTCATCAACTTCATCAATCTTGATCTTGTCAAGATTGTATCCCAGCTCCTCAATGTTTTCATTCACAACAAGGTCCCTTTCCTTGGTGAAAACCAAAGCAAAAAACTCATTTAGGGCTTCCCCTATCTGCTCAGGCTCCATGCACAAGTTCCCTACACTATCCCTGATCAGCCCTACCTTCTCGCTGATCATTCTCTTATTTCTCACGTATGAATAAAATGCCTTTGAGTTCTCACTAATCCTTCTTGCATATCTAACAAAATTTAGTAGAATTTTTTGAGGAGAGTAGATAAAGGAGAAACAGTGAATATAATATATTTGGATTTTCAGAACGCATTTGATAATTTATCATACATTAGGCTACTTCATCAGATAAGAGCCCATGTGTTGGAGTTGGTATATTAACGGAGATGAGGGATCGGATAACTAATAGAAAACAGAAAGTTGGGAGAAAGGGGACATTTTCAGGATCGCAACCAATAACTATTGGTGTACAATTAGGATCACAATAATTTACAATATATGTCGAATAGGATGTGAAAAATGAATGTACTCTAGCTAAGTTTACTGATGGTAAATAAGTAGAAGGTAAGTGGTGAGGATGACACAAGGGGTCCACAGAGAGATATAGAAAGGTTAAGTGAGTGGGCAAACAAAATTGGCCAATGGAAATGGGGAAATGTGAAGTTTTGCACTTTGGCAGGAAGAACAGAGAAGCTGAATATTATTTAAATAGGGAAGACAGCAGAAAGTTATGGAAAAGAGGGTTTTGGGAGTCCTCATCCATGAATCACAAGAAATAGCATCCAAATTGAACGGACAATATGGAAGGCAAATGGAATTTTGGCCTCTATTTCAAAAGGGATGCAACATAAAAGAAGGGCACTTTCACTAAAACTATATAAGACATGAGTGAGATGACATCTGGACTGCTGTGACATTGGATGTAGTCCAGAGAAGGTTCACTAGGCTGATACCAGGTTTTGAGGGAGTGTTTTATGAGGAGAGGTTGATTAGCCTGGGCCTGTGCTCATTGGAGCCAAGTTTATTGAAACATAGATGAAACTTTGAAGGAAACATAAGAGTTCCCCTTCTTCAATGCGACTGAGTCAAAATCCTAGAATTATCTACCAAATGTCATTAGGGTTTGACCTACAACACATGGGCTGCAGTGATTCAAGAAGGTAGCTCAATTGTAACTGGGATGGGTAATAAATGGTGGCCTAGCCAGTGACAAGCATGTCCTATGAGAGAATAAATAACGATGATCATGAATTGTTGTTGTTCCTGGGGATTTTTAAAACTTATTTCATGGGATATGGGTAGCACTGGCAAGGTCAACATTTGCTATGTGTTCCTTATGGTGCTTGATGTGTTTGACTTACCTTGCCACATCAAAGGGCAGCTGAAGAACCAACCACATTGCTGAGGATCTGGAATTACATGTAGGCCAGAGCAGGTTAGGATGGCAGATCTCAAAGGATATTAGTGAACCAGTTGGGTTCATATGACAATCGACAATGATCACTATTACTGACATTAGCTTTTAATTCCAGATTTAGTGCATAAATTTAAATTCCCCCACAAGGTATCTTGGTATGATTTGAAACTGTGTATGTTGATCAGTACTGTGGGCTTTGGGATTACTAATCCATTCCTTGGATGTAAGGACACCCACAGTGCTGTTAGGAAGGAGTTCCAGGATTTTGACTCAGCGATAGTGAGAAAAAGAAATGCCTGGATGGAACTTTTCCTCACACCTGTTCTCCTTTCCTTTCTTGGTGTTAGAGATCGTGGGCTTGGAAAGGGAACTAGAAAGACCCATTGCATGACTCTATTAATATCTGTTAATTGAGCTAAAATATAACAGATGGTGTTACATGCAAGTGATTTGTTGTTAACCTCAGCAGTTTATGTTAAGAACCTGCAAATTTGCAGTGCGCATCAAAACTACTGCTCCATCTCTGATATTGACCTCGAAGAAAGTGGCCTATACAGATCCAGCAATCCCTAAGGTGGGAATTTACACTTTCCCAACTGCAACTTAAATCTGGCTTCAAGTCAAGTTGATGTCATCATGGAATTAGCAGTTAATTATATTGAAGTATTCACATAAAGAAAAACAGGAAATTCAAACAATTTTACATGATTCAGTTTTAATGTATATTTTCAGAAAGTGAAATAAGTGATTTGATTTGAAATACCACAGGAAATAAAATAAATAAGAAAATCCTTAAAAATTTGGTTTAAAAATTAGGTGCAACTTTTTATCATTGTGGAGAAGGTTGACATTCCAGAAACGTAAAATTAGCTTTCCCTGGCCATTGTGGGACTCAGCAATAATTATGATGTTTATACTTAATTTAAAAATCCAGTGGCACTTCATTCAGTAGCTTGGAATATTTTCAAGGAATTTGGACGTGAGATTAAGAAGGTAACAGTGTAATTTCAAATCAATGCATGAGTTTTCTCATTGATTGCTCTCTGGACTTGCCTCAACTTTGCACGCTGTGGAAAAAAGTTTGAATTACTGAGAGCGACTTTTGGATTTCCACTGTGTATCAGCAGAGTCCAGGAGATGCTGCTAGTTTCTCTGGAATAATGATGGTGAATACTAACAGTTTTGCCATTATTACCACCATAAAATACAGATCAGTATTTTGAAGACGTAACAAAGAGGATTGATGAGGGCAAAGCAGTGGACGTGATCTATATAAACTTCACTAAGGTGTTTGACAAGGTTCCCCATGGGAGACTGGTTAGCAGGGTTAGATCTCATGGAATACAGTGAGAACTAGCCATTTGGATACAGAACTGGCTCAAAGGTAGAAGACAGAGGGTGCTTGTAGACGGTTGTTTTTCAGACTGGAGGCCTGTGACCAGTAGAGTGCCACAAGATTCACTGGGTCCACTGCACTTCGTCATTTATATTAATGATTTGGATGTGAACATAGGGGGTATAGTTAGTAAGTTTGCAGATGACACCAAAACTGGAGGTGTAGTTGGCAGGAAGAAGGTTACCTCAGAGAACAACAGGGTCTTAATCAAATGGGCCAATGGGCTGAGGAGATGGAATTTAATTTAGATAAATGCGAGGTGCTGCATTTTGGAAAAGCAAATCTTAGCAGCACGTATACAATTAAAGGTAAGGTCCTAGGGAGTGTGGCTGAACAAAGAGACCTTGGAGCGCAGGTTCATAGTTCGTTGAAAGTAGAGTCGCAGGTAGATAGGATAGTGAAGAAGGCGTTTGGTATACTTTCCTTTATTGGTCAGAGTACTGAGTACATGAGTTGGGAGGTCATGTTGCAGCCGTATTGGACATTGGTTAGGCCACTTTTGGAATATTGCGTGCAATTCTGGGAAGGATGTTGTAAAACTTGAAAGAGTTCAGAAAAGATTTACAAGGATGTTGCCAGGGTTGGAGGATTTGAGTTAGAGGAAGAGGCTGAATAGGCTGGAGCTATTTTCCCTGGAGCGTCGGAGGCTGAGGGGTGACCATATAGAGGTTTATAAAATCATGAGGGGCATGGATAGGATAAATGGAGAAATTCTTGTCCTTGGGATGGGCGAGTCCAGAACTAGAGGATATAGAACATAGAACATAGAAAAATACAGCGCAGTACAGGCCCTTTGGCCCTCGATGTTGCACCGATCCAAGCCCACCTAACCTACACTAGCCCACTATCCTCCATATGCCTATCCAATGCCCGTTTAAATGCCCATAAAGAGGGAGAGTCCACTACTGCTACTGGCAGGGCATTCCATGAACTAACGACTCGCTGAGTAAAGAATCTACCCCTAACATCTGTCCTATACCTACCACCCCTTAATTTAAAGCTATGCCCCCTCGTAATAGCTGACTCCATACGTGGAAAAAGGTTCTCATGGTCAATTAATACAAAAAACATTCTGCAAAATCCAATTTGGTCCCGATTTCTTGCCAGCAACAGACAATTACACCTCCACCACACATCTTGTACACCTCTATCAAGTCACCCCTAAACCTTCTTTTCTCCAATGAAAACAGCCCCAAGTGCCTCAGCCTTTCCTCATACGATTTTCCTACCATACCAGGCAACATCCTGGTAAACCTCTTCTGCACCCGTTCCAGTGCCTCCACATCCTTCCTATAGTATGGCGACCAAAACTGCACACAATACTCCAGATG
>NC_057710.1:63381409-63383753 GCF_004010195.1 Chiloscyllium plagiosum
CTTCTAGCCCCTCCTCCAGGTCATTTATAAAAATAACAAACAGCAATGGTCCCAAAACAGATCCTTGCGGAACACCGCTAGTAACTGCACTCCAAGATGAACCTTTACCATCAACTATTACCCTCTGTCTTCTTCCAGCTAGCCAATTCCTAATCCAAACCTCCAACTCACCCTCAATTCCAGACCTCCATATTTTTTGCAGTAGCCTACCACAGGTTTTGGGGTAACTTTTTCACACAGAGGGTTGTGCACGTATGGAATGAGCTGCCAAAGAAAATAGTGGAGGCCGGTAGAATTACAGCATTTAAAAGGCATCTGGATGGGTATATGATAGGAAGTGTGAAGAGGGTTATGGGCCAAGTGCTGGCAAATGGGACTAGATTAGGTGAGGATATCTGGTCGGCATCAATGAGTTGGACCGAAAGGTCTGTTTCCATGCATACATCTCTGTGACTCAGTACAATATGCTTTTCTTTATTAGTCAGAATATTGACTACAGGAGTTGGGAGGTCATGTTGCAGTTGTACAGGCTAGGCCACTTTCTCAGTGAGAAGGCAAAATGTTATTTTGTAGTTTGGGCTAGATGTTAGGTTCTCTTTCCTCTTCAATTCATTTGACTGAAACAATATTTTGTTTATTTTTGGTGATGTGTGGTGGAGGTGTAATTGTCTGTAGCTGGCAAGAAATCGGGACCAAATTGGATTTTGCAGAATGTTTTTTGTATTAATTCATGGGACATGGGTTTCGCTGGTTGGCCGGCATTTATTGCCCATCCCTAGTTGCCCTTGAGAAGGTGGTGATAGTGTCTTCTTAAACTGCTGCCGTCCACGTGCTGTAGGTTGTCCTACAATGTCCTTAGGGGTGGGATTCTAGGATTTTGATCCAGTGACAGTGAAGGAACTGAAATATATTTCCAAATCAGGATGGTGAGTGGCTTGGAGGTGTACTTTCAGATGGTGGCATTCCCATGTATCTGCTGCCCTTGTCCTTCTAGAATGGTTGTGCTTTTGGAAGATGCTGTCAAAGGATCTTTGGTGAATTTCTGCAGTACATCTTATGGATAGTGTACAATTGAGAAATTGATGCACATGGATCTGGTGCCAAACATGCAAGTTGCTTATCCTTGATAGTGTCATACTTTTGAGTATTGTTGGAATTGCACCCATCCAGGCAAGTGGGGAGTATTCAATCACAATCTTTGATGATGGTGGTTAGGTTTTGGGGAGTCAGGGAGGTGAGTTACTTGCCTCAGTACTCCTACCCTTTGACCTGTAGTATCCACTATACTTATATGGTGAATTTCTGCTGAATGGTAACCCCCAGGATGTTGATACTGGGGGATTCAATGATGGTAAGAGGAGGTGGTTAGATTCTCTTATTGGAGATGGCCATTACCTAGCACTGTGTGTTACTTGCCATTTGTCAGCCCAAGCCTGGATATTGTCCAGATCTTGTTGCATTTGAATATGGACTGCTTCAGTATCTGAGAAGATGACAATGGTGCTGAATATTATGTAATCATTGGTGAACATCCCCACTTCTGATCTTATGATGGAGGGAAGGTCATTGATGAAGCAGCTGAAGATGTTTGGGCCTAGGACACTACCTGAGGAACTCCTGCAGAGATGTCTTGGAGTTAAGATGACTGACGTGGTTCTGTTCGCCGAGCTGGAAGTTTTTGTTGCAAACGTTTCGTCCCCTGGCCAGGCGACATCATCAGTGCTTGGGAGCCTCCTGCGAAGCGCTTCTTTGATGCTTCCTCCGGTGTTTATAGTGGTCTGTCCCTGCCGCTTCCGGTTGTCAGTTTCAGCTGTCCGCTGTAGTGGTTGGTGTATTGGGTCCAGGTCGATGTGTTTGTTGATGGAGTTTGTGGATGAATACCATGCCTCTAGGAATTCCCTGGCTGTTCTCTGTCTGGCTTGCCCTATAATGGTAGTGTTGTCCCAGTCGAATTCATGACATCCCACTCAGACCCATAGTATCACTGACAGGGACACCATCATACAAACTGGCCAAAGAACTACAACAGAAGCTGAAACACCTGGCCAGCGGATCCAAACACCCTATACAGTCAACACAGGAATTCTTGGACATCATCAGAAATATACACATAGACAAAGAAGAAACCATGATATCATTCGACGTGACGGCACTGTTCACTTCGATTGACAAAACCCTAGCCAGAGAAACAATAGCCAACCTACTGGACATACAGAACAGAAAACAGGACGCTGAACCTATCAACAAAGACGGCATACTTAAACTACTGGACTTGTGCCTCACAACACACTTCACATTCAACAACCAGATATACGAACAAATCAACAGAACACCCATGGGATCA
>NC_057710.1:63384042-63396807 GCF_004010195.1 Chiloscyllium plagiosum
TCTTTGGTGTTTCCTCCGGTGTTTATAGTGGTCTGTCCCTGCCGCTTCCGGTTGTCAGTTTCAGCTGTCCGCTGTAGTGGTTGGTATATTGGGTCCAGGTCGATGTGTTTGTTGGTGGAGTTTGTGGATGAATGCCATGCCTCTAGGAATTTCCTGGCTGTTCTCTGTCTGGCTTGCCCTATGATAGTAGTGTTGTCTCAGTCGAATTCATGTTGCTTGTTGTCTGCGTGTGTGGCTACTAAGGATAGCTGGTCGTGTCGTTTCGTGGTTAGTTGATGTTCATGTATGCGGATTGTTAGCTGCCTTCCTGTCTTCAACCGGAAGCGGCAGGGACAGACCACTATAAACACCGGAGGAAACATCAAAGAAGCGCTTCGCAGGAGTCTCCCAAGCACTGATGATGTCGCCTAGCCAGGGGACGAAACGTTTGCAACAAAAACTTCCAGCTCGGCGAACAGAACCACAGCAACGAGCACTCGAGCTACAAATCTTCGCACAAACTTTAAGATGACTGACCTCCAACAACCATGACCATCTTCCTATGTGCCAGGTATGACTCCATGATGATGATGGAGAGCAGACCTAATTTAAATACAGTAACTGCTTACATAAGCTGTGTAGTTGAGCCTCCATTCATTGGAATTTTGAAGAATGAGAGGCAACCTTACTGAACTAGTCAAGACTCTTAGCAGGCTTGATGGGGTAGATGCAGAAAGTTGTTTCCTCTTGTGGAAGAGTCTAGGACCAAAGGGCATCATCTCAGAATAAGGTGTTGCACTTTTAAGACAGAGATGAGGAGGAATATCTCCTCTTAGAAGGTAGTGAAGTTGTGGAATTCTTTACCACAGAAGACTATTGAGGCTGGATCATTAAGATTTTTCAGGTTGAGGGCCAGATTTTTAATCAGTCAGGGAATCAATGATTGTGGGGAATGGGCAGGAAAGTGGAGTTGAGGATAATCAGATCAGCCAGAATCTCTCTGAATCGTGGAGCTGACCCATTGGAAGCAAAGATTTACCACTGATGCTGCATCTTATAGTTTCATAGTCATACCATCTACACCTTGCATTTCATGCTGAATCGCAGAATATGAGTGAAGTGGGTGTTGGAATTAAAGTAATAGCATACTATGATAACATGCTGTAATAATGTATTACAAATAACACACCATAACCTAGAATCTTTTCAACATGGCAGGATGCAGTGACCTCATTCACAGGCAGTCATGTGATATGGAGCACTATCACACTCAAAGGGCTTAGTAAGTCCAGGCATGCCCATCCTCTGATGCCTCTTTGTGGCTTGCTCTGATCATGTACAACCTTTCTGCAAGAGAGAGGGATAAATATTCCTGAATGCTGTTGGTGAAGTGCTTACCATATATGGAAGTATATGAAACCTGCAAAAGATGATGTTGAAATGGCAGCCAGTGTGTGTGTGCAAAATGGAGTATCTGATCATTTGGTCTGAGACTTTGTCCATGTTGTGTGCCCGATGAGGGCATGATGAATTGAGTAGGGTGAGAGATTGGGAGTGAGTTGAAGTGTTTGCTTGTAGTGTTTGTAATGAGGTCAGCCAGGAGTACTTCATAGAGTATGAGTTCCCTGATTGGGGCTGTTAACCTGGTCCAATCAGGGATCCCTTGCTGACAGATATGAACAGGAGAGCCAAACATCCTGTTCATGCTGACAGCTGACTCTAAGAGAGCTGGATCAGTATCAAGGCCTCTCAATGCGTAAATAAAGTGTGACTTGGTGACGGGATATCAGCCTATATGGAATTATTTCACCCTGACCTTAACTAACCACACAAGGATCTTTGAACGTTTTATGGAAATGCAACTAGATTCTTGGAGCCACACCCCAGAAATTGACCTCCATGGCTAGCTGTCACTCATCTACATGATTCTGGTATTCAACCCTTTGTAGACGAAGAATGAAATCATCTTGGCACTCGCTGCAGAAACTTGCTGTCACTCCCTTTGATATCCATCACCTTGGCCTCCAGTGCAAGATGTGTCAAAACGAAAGCCCTCCCTCTGGCCTGTTACTCCATCTCTAACTTCCTTCAAAGCCAATTTCTGATTTATCAAGTGATTCCTTCTGCTTCCTTTTAAGAACAAGCACCCTTTTCGAAGTGCAGGATAGCTGTTAACCCTGCCAACAGCTGAGCCTGTAGCCAATCTTTGATCTCCACCTGAGCCTGTAGCCAATCTTGCACTGAGTTGGACACTATAATCCTGCATAAAAACCAGAAGAACTGCAGATGCTGTAAATCAGAAATAAAAACAGCAGTTGCTGGAAAAGCTCAGCAGGTCTGGCAGCATCTGTGAAGAGAAATCAGAGTTAATATTTCAGGTTCAGTGACCCTTTAGATTAGATTAGATTACATTAGATTACTTACAGTGTGGAAACAGGCCCTTCGGCCCAACACGTCCTTTCTCAGAACCTGAACCAGACCAGAAATATTAGCTCTGATTTCTTTTCACAGATGCTGCCAGACCTGCTGAGCTTTTCCAGCAACTTCTGTTTTTGTGAGTATTATCCTGTAAATCAGCAAGCAGACCAACTCTGCACACAGCCTGCCTCAGCTTGACCAGAGACAGGGTAAGCATGCATCACAACTCCTGGCCAAATATGACTTAGTTCCATTGTTTTCTTCATTACGTTTCCATTCATCAACTTAGCATTGGTAATATTTTTCCACACTACTTTCACCAGCTGCTGTTCTCACCATGTAGCAATGAAATAAAACAAATTCATCTCAAAATGGGTGGTAAGTATTTAGGTTATTTTAGGCATTTGCTTTTCAATATCCTAAGCCAAATCTGTTTCTATTCAATCATCTGATTACTAAAAAAACAAAACTAAGTTCTTGTCGATCAAGATATAATGATGGAATTTCCTTAATACACAAAACGAAAGTGAGCAAGAGAACTGATGGCTGTCTAAGACTATGAGGAAAGCTGAAATAATGTTTAACCTTCAGTTCTTCCAATCACTTATGGTAATAAGATGTCAGCATGAATGTAAAATTGGAAAATTCTGTCCGTTATCTCATGCTTAATTTTTGCCAATAAATTAGGAAAGAATAAAAGCATTGTATTCATCCACAGAGGTACCAACCTGGGACAGAGTTTACCTCACACTCCTATGACAGCAGTTATTCCTATTCCATTTTCCAGCTCAGTATTTATCTTAAAACGAACCCAAGGTAGCAATCATCCTCACAGTTACATTAGCAGGGCAGACTATTTTTTTATTTATTCCTGGTTTGTGTGAGGTACTGGCTATGCCATCATTTATTGCCCATCCCTAATCTCCCTTGATGAGATGGAAGTGAGCTATCTTAAACTGCTGCAGCCCCTTGGTTGTAGCAACACCCACAATGCTGTTGGCATGGAGTTTCCAGGGCTTTGGTTGAGTGACACTGGAGGAGCAGCAATATGTTTCCAAATCAGGATAGTGAGTGGCTTGGAGGTGATCTTGCAGATGATGGTGTTCCAATGCATCTCATGCCCCTTGTCCTTCTCAATGGCAGAGGTCATGGGATTGCAAACAGCTGTGTCAGGAGCCATGGTGAATTGCATCTGTAAACTTTGTGGATTTTAGACACTGGAACTATCGTGTAATTGTTAATGCATGGAGAGGAGACTGTTCGGAGATGACATGGTAGTGGTAATGTCATGAGACTCTTGATCCAGCGGCTAAAGCAATTGATCTGGGGGTTTTGGTTTACAGTGATAGGGAAGTTGTTGAAGAAGATTCTTAGGGACAGAATTTACTCAGATTTGGCAAAGTATGGACTTATTAATGACAGACAGCATGGCTTTATATGGAGGAGGTCATGTCCAACATCTCACTTGATTGAATTTTTTGAGGAAGTGACAAAAATAAGGGCAGGGCAGAGGATGTTGTCTACATGCACTATAGCAAGGCCTTTATCAAGGTCCCTCGTGGCAGGCTGATACAGAAGGTGAAATCACGTGGGATCCTTGGTGAGCTGGTAAAATGGATACCAAACAGGCTTGTTCATAGAAGACAGAAAGTAGCAGTGTTTTTGTGACTGCAAATCTGTGGCCAGTGTTGTCCGCAGATATCAGTGCTGTCATCTATGTGTATGTAAATGATTTGGAAGAGAATATCGATGGTCTGATTAGTAAATTTGCAGGCAGCACAAAAATTGGGGAGCTGCGGAAAGTGAGGGGGATTTTCAGAGGATGCAGCAAAATATTGGTAGGTGAAGACTTGGGCGGAGAAATGGCAGATGTTTAGTCCATACAAATGTGAGGTAATGTATTTTGGAAGATCTAATGCTGGAGGGAATTGTACAGTAAATGACTGAATCCTTAGAAGCATTAACATACAGAGGTATTACAGCATGCATGTCCACAGTTCCCTGAAAGAGGATAAAGTGGTCAAGAAGGCATATAGCATGCTTACCTTCATTGGTTGGCGCGTAGAGTATAAAAATTGCTAAGTCATGTTGCAGCTGTAGAGAATTTTAAGTGAGATCACATCTGGAATATTTCTTACAGTCCTGGTCACCACACTACCAGATGGATGTGGAGGCTTTGGAGAGGGTACAGAAAAAGTTTACCGAGGAGAGATTGGACAAAATGATTTGTTTTCACTTGAACATTGCAGACTGAAGGGCGACCTGACAAAGGTTTACAAAATTGAGAGATTTGCATTGAATGGTTAGTTGGAGGTATCTTTTCCCCAGAGTAGAAATGTCGTTTACTAGAAGGCATAGATTTATGGTAAAATGTGGAAAGTTTAAAGGAAATGTGAGAGGCAAGTGTTTTACACAGAGGGTGGTAAGTGCATGAAATTTGCTGCCAACAGAAGTGGTAGTAGAAGCAGATACAATAGCAGCACGTAAGAGGCATCTTTACCGAGACTCAAATCATCAGGGATTAGAGGGATATGGACCATGTAGAGCTGAGGATCTTTTAGTTCAGAAAGGTGTCATGTGTTAGTGCAGGCTTGGAGGGCTGAAGGGCCTATTTGGGTGTTCTACTATCTTTTGTTCTTGAAAACATGTCATCCTCAACCGGTCTGTCCTACATATACTCCGAATGCATAGAAAAGGAGTTAGTTCTTAACTGCCCTCTGAATTAGCCTATAAAAATATTCATTTCAAGAGCTTTCAGAGATGGGCAAAAAGTCCTGTGAAAGAATAAACATATGTGCCAAAAGGGCTGCTTTGTCTTGGATGTGTCAAGCTTCCTAAGTGTTGTTGCTTCTGTACTTATCCAGGCCAGGGAAGAAACTATTCAGTCATACAATAAGACCATAAGACAGTAGATGGAGGAACAGATGCAGGCTATTCAGCCCATCAAGTTTGCTCTGCCATTCAATGAGATCCTGATAATCTTCAACTCTACTTGCCTACCTTTTCCCTATAACACTTGATTCCCAAACTGATTAATAACCTGTACATCTCACCCTTGAATATATTTAATGACCCTGCCTCAATAGCCATTGGCAGTGTAGAATTCCATTGAATTCCAACTACCTTCTGAGAGAAGAAAGTCTTAGAATGGTGAGCTCTTATTCTGATTATGCTCTCTGATCTAAAACTGTCTCACAAGAGGGAAGAAACTGTCCACACCTGCCTTGTTGAGTTCCCTGAGTCTCCTAACTTGCCAAATTCCCCCTAAGTCCCCATGCTCCTGGTTTTGCCTTGTAGAAAGTTAATAGGCTTTGGGGATTTAGGAGCTGAATTCATAAGACAAATAGGAGCAGAAATTAGACTATTCAGTCCATTGGGTCTACTCAATCATGGCTGATAAGTTTTTCAAGCCCATTCTCCTGCTTTCTCCCTGTAACCCTTGATCCCCTTGACAATCAAAAAGCTATCTCAGTCTTAAATATACTCAATGACCTGGCCTCCACAGCCTCCGTGAAAATATAGATTCACCACTCTCTGACTGAAGATGTTTCTCCTGAATTGAATTGAATTTATTGTCCTGTGTACCGAGGCATAGTGAAAAGCTTTGTCGTGTGAACAATACAGGCAGATCACAGAGTTAAGTAGCATAGATAGTAAATAATAGGAAAACAGCGGCAAAAACAAAAACATAGTTACAGACGAATGTTAAGAGTTTGTGAGTCTATTCAATATTCTAACCACAGTAGGGTAGAAACTGTTACGAAACCGCTGTGTGTCTATTCAGGTTTCTGTACCTTCTCCCCGATGGTAGAAGTTGTAGAAAAACATTGCCAAGGTGGGATGGATCTTTGAGAATGCTGGTGGCCTTTCCTTGACAGTGGGCTGGTGGATAGATTCAGTAGATGGGAGGTTGGCCTTTGTGATTGTCTGGACCGAGTTCAGCACTCTCTGTAACCATCTCCGATCTTGAATGGTACAGTTGCCATACCGTTGTATACAGTTGTGATACATCCAGACAGAATGTTCTCAATCGTGCACCAATAAAAGTTGACAAGTACATTTATCATCATGCCAAATTTCCTCAGCTGCCTGAGGAAGAAGAGACGTCGTTGGGCCTTTACAATCAGTGCGTCCGCATGAAGAGTCCAAGAAAGCTTGTTGTGGATGACCACTCCCAGGAGCTAGACACTCTCCACTCGTTCCACCTCTGTGCTGTTAATGTGTAAGGGAGCATGAGTAACATCCTGCTGAAAGTCAATAATGGGTTCCTTGGTTTTGCTGGCATTGAGAGCTAGGTTGTTCTCAGTGCACCATTTTTCCAGGTCTGTAGTCTGTTTCATCGCCATCTGAGATTTGACCGACTATGGTGGTGTCATCAGTGAACTTGTAAAATGGCATTAGTCTGGTATTTGGCATGGGTATAGAGTGAGTACAGTAGGGGGCTGAGTACAGACCCCTGGGGGGCTCCAGTTTCGAGTGTTTGTGAGGATGAAATATTGTCCCCAGTCTTCACTGATTGTGGTCCGTGGGTCAGGAAACTGAGGATCCAGTTGCAGAGAGTGGGGCTTAGTCCGAGATCACTAAGTTTAGTAATCAGTGTAGAGGGGTTAATAGTGTTGAAGGCTGAACTGTAGTCAATGAGTAGGATTCTTACGTAGCTGTTCTTGGTGTCAAGATGTTCTAGGGAGGAGTGAAGGGCAAGTGATATGGCATCTGACTTGGATCTGTTGGTCCAATAGG
Organism: Chiloscyllium plagiosum; assembly: GCF_004010195.1. Taxonomy (NCBI): domain Eukaryota; kingdom Metazoa; phylum Chordata; class Chondrichthyes; order Orectolobiformes; family Hemiscylliidae; genus Chiloscyllium; species Chiloscyllium plagiosum. The sequence continues at coordinate 63,391,180 of NC_057710.1, forward strand.
CAAATTGGAGTGAGTCAAGAGTAGTGGGGAGGCTGGAATTGATTAATACCTTATCTCTGTTCTAAAAGGCCTTCCCTTTACTCTAAGGCTGTGCCCTTGGGTACTCATCTTGCCAATATCCACTCTGTCCAGGTCATTCAGTAGTCTGTAAATTTCAATTAGATCCGCCCTCATCCTTCTAAACTCCATTTAGTATATATCCAGAGTCCTCCAACGTTCCTCATATGTTAAGCTTTTCATTCCTGGAACCACTCTCGTGAACGTCCTCTGAACACACTCCAGGGCCAGTACATCCTTCCTGAGATATGGGTCCCAAAACTGTGCACAATACTCCAAATGTGGCCTTATAGAGCCTCAGATGTACATTCCTGTTTTTATATAAAAGTTCTCTCAAAATAAATGCTATCATTTAATTTGCCTTCCTAACTACTGACTCGATCTGCGAGTTTACCTTGAGAGAATCCTCGACTAGTACTCCTAAGTCTCTTTACACTTCAGACTTCGGAATTTTCTGCCCATTTAAAAATAGTCTGTGGCTGTATTCTTCTTACCAAAGTGCATAACCTCACACTTTCCAATGTTGTCTTCCATCTGCCACTTCTTTGCCCACTCCTGCCCAATCCTTTTGCAGCCTCCCTGCCTCCTCAATGCTACCTGTCCCTCTACCTATCTTTGTATCATCTGCAAACTTAGCCAGAATGCCCTGAGTTCCTTCATCTAAATCGTTAATGTACAAAGTGAAAAGTTGTGGTCCCAACACTGAGCCTTGCTGAACACCACTTGTCACCAGTTGCCATCCTGAAAAGGACCCTTTTATCCCCACTGTCTGCTTTCTGCCCCTCAGACAAGCTTCCATCCATGCTAGCACCTTGCCTCAAACACCATGGGCCCTTATCTTATTCAGTAGCCTCCTGTGGGGTAACTTGTCAAAGGCCTTCTTGAAGTCCAGGTAGATAACATCCATTGGCTGTCCTTGGTCTAACCTGCCTTTTACCTCCTCAAGGAAGTTTAGCAGATTTGTCAGGCATGACCACCCCTTGACGAAACCATGCTGACTTTGCCTTATTTACCATACACTTCCAAGTATTCAGAAATCTCATCCTTCACAATGGATTCCAGGATCTTACCCACAACTGAGGTTAGGCTAATCAGTCTGTAATTATTCAACTTTTGCCTGACTTCCTTTTTAAACTCTGAGCCTCTGAGGTGATCCTACTGTCACAGTATTTATATGACAAGTCCAGCTCAATTTCTGGTCAGAGATAGGATGTTGGGAGATAATTCAGCAATGTAATGTCATTGAATGTCAAAGGGTGATAGTTAGATTTATTCTTGTTCAAGGTGGTCATTGCAGAGCACTTGTGTGGACCACACCTGTTTCCTGTTCATTTTGGGAAAACTGAGGACCTTTATCGGAGATTTGGGATTTGGAATCACTGAGGACTCGGGCAACTGAGACGAAAATTAATATCAATTTTTCAAACCTCAAAATGAGGCATGCACCCACCATCACTCACTTTTGAGAGATGTTTGTATCAGTAGTTCTTGTTCAGTACAGGAATCTGGTATATTCTTTCCTGTTAATCTGATTCCAACAGACAGGTAAACAAAGGCTTTGTGTGTTTTGATAACATTCTCAGTTTTTGTGATGACCCTGGGAACTAGTAAGGCTTGAGAATCAGTGTACCTTCCCTGGGGGGGCCATAACAGTTTCTTGAACTTCCTTCGTTTGATTGTGACATCGACCTGGTCTGTAGTTAAATTGAATGAAAAATAAGATAACTGGAAAGCAGTTAGTTTGAAAAGAAAAGGGAAAGCATCATGTTTGAATAATAATTTTGCAGAATGCAAACTGCAGGATATTCTATGAAGCTGACTGCTGTATTTGAAAGTTTTCAAAGAAATGCTGATGATGCATCATTTTCTGGCTCTGAAAGGAAGTCTTAATTTCTGCATTTTGAATAAGTGTTGGATAATCTTGAAATGTACTTTAAAAAAAAAGGAAACTTCAGTCCTTATGGTCGTATTAATTGAAAATCATATGACTACAATTTTCTCTTCTAATCCTTTGCTCATGAAGAAAACCATCTGTGGAACGAAACAGGTAAAATGATGTTGTTCTCACTTGAAATTATTCATAGCCTTATGGCCATGCGGCTCTTCATACCCTGGTAAGGCATTTCGAAGAGGATGCTTGGACCGAATATCATCTAAATCTATTCAGTGACAACTAATATAGTTTAACCACTGGTTTCATTTTGACTTCATTAATGTCTTGAGATTAATTTTGAATTCCATTTTGAATTATAGATTGAATACAATAATTATTTTAACTGCTGTAGAATTATAGACCTCTAAGAAATAAGAATGAAAATGATATTGACTCTCTGCTCTGTGCACAATGAAGAAACTACATCCAAAATGTGCTTGAAATTCTTTTTTATTTAGTTTCATTTTACATTTCCATTAAAATGGGTTTGTTTAATGCCAAAGGTAAAATTTTCAGTGCCTCCCAATCGAGGAATGTAATAGAAGATGATGTTTTGTGCTTTTTGTGTATGAACAATAGTTAGTGCTGTATTTAAGAGTGGTAACAGAGTGCACATTGAGGAATACAACTGAAAATGGGATTAGCACAACATCTTTTTGAATTAGTATTTAACTCACCACCTGTGAGTAATCTGAATTTAAGCCACTGAAAATAATATGAAAAATATCAAACTAATTACTGGTTTCTTTGGAATACACTTGTCAGTTTCATAATAGATTAAGTGTTTTTGCTAGATAAAAGCTCTAAAAAGTGCTTGTGTCACACAGAGATTGGAGAGTGTTCCCTAATGAGTACAGTGAGCAGAGACGTCTCTTGTTGACTTGAATGGGCCCCAGTGGAGTAAATTTAAATCTTGAAGCAATGTAGAATCATCACAGACAGTCTTGAAATAAGTAGGTGTTGTTCAATTGGATGTAAAATTCTCTGTTCTTTTGTGGTTCCCCAAATTGGTTGTAAAACTAGAGGAGAAAAGTGAAACTCTTGCCCAAAGTTATGGTCCAAAGAGGCCACTGATACAGGCAGTGATTTTCAGACACCCATTACATAAAAAGGCTTTTCCTCATAGCGCCTCTGATCCTTCTGCCACTGAGCTTGTGGCTTCTGGTTTTTGAACTCTCCACTAAGGGAAATAACTTCCTCCTGTCCACTCAATCTCCACCCCTCACAATTTTATATGCCTCAGTCATGTCCCCCTCAGCCTTCTCGATTCCAAGGAAAGCAACTCCAGCCTCTCCAATGCCTCCATGAAACTATAATTCTCCAGCCCTTGCAACATTTGAATATACAAAGAATAAAGAAAATTTACAGCCCGGGAACAGGCCCTTCAGCCCTCCAAGCCTAAGCCGATCCAGATCCTCTGTCTAAACCTGTCACCCAGTTCCTAAGCATCTATATCCCTCTGTTCCCCACTACTCATGCATCTGTCCAGACGCATCTTAAATGAATCTACCGTGGCTGCCTCTACTACCTCTGCTGGCAACACATTCCAGGCACCTACCACCCTCTGTGAAAAGTACTTGCCGTGTGTATCCCCCTTAAACTTTTCACCTCCCACCTTGAATGCATGATGTCTTGTTATTGAATCCTTCACCCTGGGAAAAAGCTTATCTCTATCGACCCTGATTGTACCCTTCATTATTGTGTAGACCTCAATCAGGTCCCCCTTCAATCTCCTTTTTTCCAACAAAAACAATCCTAACCTACTCAACCTCTTTTCATAGCTAGCACCTTCCATACCAGGCAACATCCTCGGAAACCTTCTCTGCACCTTCTCCAAAGTATCCACATCCTTTTACTAATGAGGCGACCAGAACTGTAACAGTACTCTAAATGTGGCCAAACCAATGTCTTATACAATTTTAACATGATCTGCCAGTTCTTATACTCAATACCTGTCCGACGAAGGCAAGCATACCATATGCCTTCTTGACCACTCTATCCACCTGTGCAGCAACCTGAAGGGTACAATGGACCTGAACTCCCAGATCTCTCGGCTCATTAACATTTCCCAAGACACTTCTGTTTACTGTATAATTCACTCTAGAATTAGATTTCCCAAAAGGCATCACCTCATATTTGCCTGGATTGAACTCCATCTGCCACTTCTCCGCCCAACTCTCTAGTCTATCTATATTCTCCTGTATTCTTTGACAGTCCCCTATACTTTCTGCTACTCCAACAATCTTTGTGTCATCTGCAAACTTACTGATCAGACCACAGTGCCCTCTTCTAGATCATTTATATAAATTACAAACCACAGTGGCCCCAGCACTGACCCCTGTGGAACACCACTGGTCACCTTTCTCCATTTTGAGAAACTCCCTTCAACTACTACTCTCTGTCTCCTGTTGCTCAACCAGTTCTTTATCCACCTAGCTAGAACACCCTGTGCACCTTGTGACTTCACTTTCTCCATTAGTTTACCATGGAGAAACTTATCATATGCCTTACTAAAGTCCATGTATATGACATCTACAGCCCTTCCTTCATCTATTAACTTGTTGACTTCCTCAAAGAACTCTATGAAGTTGCTAAGGCACAATCTCCTCCGCACAAAACCATGTTGCCTATCACTGATAAGCCCATTCATTTCCAAATATAAATAGATTTTATCTCTCAGTACCTTCTCCAGCAACTTTCCCACCACTGACATCACTGGTCTGTAGTTACCCAGAATATTCCTTCTACCCTTCTTGTACAGGGGAACAACATGAGCAACCCTCTAGTTCTCCATCACCTCACCTGTGCTTAAGGATGCTACAAAGGTATCTGTCAGGGCCCCAGCTATTTCCTCTCTCGCCTCCCTCAGCAACCTGGGATAGATCCCATCTGGTCCTGGGAATTTGTCCACCTTAATAACCTGTAGCCTACCCAACACATCTTCCCTACTTATATCAACGTGATCCAGAGTCATCAAACTTCTATCGCTAATCTCAACATTCATCATGTCACTTACATCAGTGAACACTGATGTAATCATTCAGAATCTCACCCATTTTCTCAGGTTTGACACTCAGCCTTCCTTCCTTATCCTTTAGTGGGCCAATTCTTTTTCTAGTTACCTGCTTGCTTCTTATATAAAAATAAAACTCTTTGGGATTCTCCTTAATTCTGCTCGCTAAAACTACTTCATGACCCCTTTTAGCCCGCTTGATTCCTCATTTATGACTGGTCCTACTCTCCCGATATTCTTCCAGGGCCCATTCTGTTCTTAGCAGCCTGGACCTTATATATGCTTCCCTTTTTCTCTTGGCGAGTCTCCTGTCATCCACAGTTCACAAATCTTGCCTTTCCTATCCCTTGCTTTCAATGGGACATAATCAACGAGGTAAAAACAATGACTGCAGATGCTGGAAACCAGATTCTGGATTAGTGGTGCTGAAAGAGCACAGCAGTTCAGGCAGCATCCGAGGAGCTTCAAAATTGACGTTTCAGGCAAAAGCCCTTCATCAGGAATAAAGGCAGTGAGCCTGAAGCGTGGAGAGATAAACTAGAGGAGAGTGGGGGTGGGGAGAAAGTAACATAGAGTACAATGGGTGAGTGGGGAAGGGGATGAAGGTGATAGGTCAGGGAGGAGA
>NC_057710.1:63399662-63403501 GCF_004010195.1 Chiloscyllium plagiosum
GCATGTCAGCAGAATGCAGGTGAGTGGCGCTGGTGGGGGCGGAAGTAGTGGTGACCACGGCAGTAGGGGTGGCGGAAGTCACTGAGCATGTGGCATCAGCGATGATGTGAAGGGCGGAAGTGATGTCACGTGATGCATGAGGAATTGTGAGGGGTGGAAGTGGTTGTGGGAGCGGCCATGATGGGGGTGGAAGTGACATCATCAATTAGCCTATCCTGCACTATCTTCAACCTATCTTTGAAAGTCTCCCACATATCAAATGTGGACTTGCCTTCAAATAGCTGTGTCCAATCTACATTTCCCAGCTCCTGCCTAATTTTGATATAATTGGCCTTGGCTCAGTTCAGTATTCTTCCCTGAGGACCACTCTCATCTTTGTCTACATGTATTTTAAAACTTACAGAATTGTGGTCACTGTTCCCAAAGAAATCCCCCACCTCAACTTCTACTACCTGGTCTGGCTCATTCCCCAACACCAGGTCCAATATGGCCCCTTCCCTCGGACTATTGACGTACTGCTCTAGAAATCTCTCCTGGATGCTTCTTACAAATTCTGCCCCATCCAGACCTCTGACACTACGTGTATCCCAGTCAATGTTGGGAAAATTAAAATCTCCCATTACCACTACCCTGTTGCCTTTACATCTTTCCATAATCTGTTTACCTATTTATTCTTCTAGCTCATGCTCACTGGTGGGAGGCCTGTAATCTCGACTTAACAATGTAACTGCACCCTTCTTATTTCTCAGCTCTACCCATAATGCCTCACCACTCAAGCCCTCCATAGTGTCCTCCTTTAGCACAGCTGTGATATTATCTCTAACCAGCAATGCAACTCCTTGCCCCCTTTTACTTACCTCCCTGTCATGTCTGAAGCATCTATATCTTGGAACATTTAGTTGCCAATCATGCCCTTCCTTCAACCAAGTCTCTGTGATTGCAATAATATCATACTCCCAGGCACCAATCCAAGCCCTAAGTTCATCTGCCTTACCCACTATACTCTTTGCATTAAAGTAGATGCAGTTCTTTTGCGTTCATCAGCTCTCTGCCTACTCTTCCCCTTATTAATGCTAACTTTATGATTCTTACAGTCTCCCATTTCCACCTCGCTGTCTACTTGTCTTCTCTTCTGGTTCCCAACCCCCTCCCACATTAGTTTAAAATCCTCCCAACAGCAGTAGCAAAAACTCCTCCAAGGACATTAGTTCCAGTCTGGTTCAGGCGTAGACCATCCAACTTGTAATAGTCCCACCTTTCCCACAACTGGTCCTAATGTCCAACAAATCTGAACACCTCCCTCCTACACCATCCCTCAAGCCATGTGTTCATCCTGCCTATTTTTTTCATTTCTACGCTGGCTAGCACGTGGCACTGGTAGTAATCCCAAGATCACTACCTTTGAGGTCCTCCTTTTTAACTTCTCTCCTCGCTCTCTGAATTCTGCTTTCAGGACCTCCTCTCAGTTTTTACTTATATCGTTGATGCCTATATGCACCAAGACAACTGGCTGTTCACCCTCTGCAGCCAATCGGTGACATCCCTGACCCGAGCACTGGGAGGTAACATACCATCCGGGAGTCCCGTTTTCGGCCACAGAATCATCTATCTACTCCCTTCACAATAGAATCCCCTATGACTATGGCCCTACGAGTCTTTTTCTTGCCCTTCTGAACAGCAGTGCCCGCCACGGTGCCATGATCCTGGCAACTGCTGCCCTCCCCGGTGAGCCATCTCCCCAATATTATCCAAAGCGGTATATCTGTTTTGGAGGGAGATGACCACAGGGGACACTTGCACTGCCTTCCTATTCTTTTTCTTCTGCCTTTTGGTCACCCATTCCCTGTCTTCCTCAGCAATTCTAACCTGCGATGTGACCAGTTCACTAAATGTGCTATCCTTGACCACCTCAGCATCGCAGATGCTCCACAGTGAGTCCATCTGCAGCTCCAGAGCCATCATGCGGTCAAACAAGAGCTGCAGCTGGACACATTTCTTGCCAGTGTAAGAGTCAGGAACGTCAGCTATGTCCCTGAGCTCCCACATCAAGCAAGAGGCACATGCTATGGGTCTGAGGTCCCCTGCCATTGTAAGCTTAGCTTTATGTCAACTACTAAAACCAAACAATGCACTTAAATATATGAAAGAAAAGAAAGAGGAAAAATAAAAGCCTTACCTTACAGTGACATTTTCATCTGGTAAGAGGAGGGGCTGCAGGAGGGAGATACTACATGTGTAGTATCTCTGGTTTAGCCGCTGACCTAATTTATACTAAGTCCTTACCTTCCCGGCACTGTCCTCGTCTCCACGAGCCCTCTGCTCTGTCTCCCGCTGCTCCCGGACAGGAATAAATCTCTGCACTCTGACATTCCTGTAGTATGGTCTGGCCCCCTTCTGTTCTGTACCATTTCATTGATTCTATGGTTTTAAGAACTTCTTCAGGTGGGGAGTGGTTAATCTGTGGAATTCATTGCTACAGAGGGCTGTGGAGGCCAAGTCATTGAACATATTTAATACAGAGATAGATGGGTTCTTGATGGGTAAATGAATCAAAGATTATGGGGAGAAGACAGAAGAATGGGTTTGAGAAACATACAAGCCATGATTGACGTCTCCTCATCTCAGTTCTAAAGGGTCATGCTTTCACTCTGGGACTGTGCCTTAGACCCTAGTCTCTCCTGCTAGTGGAAAGATTTTCTCCACACCCACTCTGTCCAGGCCTCTCAGTATTCTGTAAGTTTCTATTAGATCCTTCCTCATCCCTTGAAACTCAGTTTTATACAGAAACAGAATCCTCAACAGTTACTCAGATGACAAGACCTTTATCCCTGGAGTCATTCTTGTCAACCTCTGCTAGAGCCCCTCCAATGCTAACACTAACGTCCTGAGATACAGGGCTAAACACTATTCGTAATATTCCAGATCTGGTCTGATGAGAACTTTGTACAGCCTCAGCAATACAACCCTGTCCTTGTGTTCTAACTCTCTTGAAATCATGAAACTACCTGAGATAGTTGCCTGCTAGAAACCAAGAAATGTCTGTCAAGTCAATAAAGACTCTCAGGTTTACTAAAGCTGCTTTGCAGATGTTGTCAGACAGTCACCAATAGAAAGTCTATCCTGTTGGTTGACCCTGTCATTCATGGTCAAGTACAGACTCAGGTCTTCTGCATGGAGCTCAGCAGATGCCTGGGCTGTGGCAGAGCATAGAGATGATTTTTTTGTTGTGGAACTGTTTGCTTTCTCTTTTCTGTCAGTCAGTGGCACTTTACCACAGGGAGTGACAGAACTTATCCATTGCATGACAAGTTCATACAAAGAGTAGGGCGAAACAGCAGATACCAAGGGTTAGTGTCGGTTTGGGAGAACAAAGAAGTATCACGGGCTTGAGCAGTGCCCAGTTATTACAAAAATATGCTACATTTGTATGATTAGAAGCCACTTGCAAGAACATAGAACATAGAACATAGAACATAGAACAATACAGCACAGAACAGGCCCTTCGGCCCACGATGTTGTGCCGAACATTTGTCCTAGCTTAAACACCCATCCATGTACCTATCCAATTGCCGCTTAAAGGTCACCAAAGATTCTGACTCTACCACTACCACAGGCAGCGCATTCCATGCCCCCACCACTCTGGGTTAAGAACCTACCCCTGACATCTCCCCTATACCGAGGTAAAAACAATGACTGCAGATGCTGGAAACCAGATTCTGGATCAGTGGTGCTGGAAGAGCACAGCAATTCAGGCAGCATCCGAAAAGCTTCGAAATCGACGTTTCGGGCAAAAGCCCTTCATCAGGAATAAAGGCAGAGAGCCTGAAGCGTGGAGAGAT
>NC_057710.1:63406243-63461693 GCF_004010195.1 Chiloscyllium plagiosum
ACAGCTAGCTTACTTGCTGGACTACAAGTCCGGATCCCATCCCCCTGCCAAATTAGTTTAAACCCCCCCGAAGAGGGCTAGCAAACTTACCTCCCAGGATATTGGTGCCCTTCTGGTTCAGGTGCAACCCGTCCTGCTTGTACAGGTCCCACCTTCCCCAGAATGCAGTCCAATTGTCCAAATACCTGAAGCCCTCCCTCCTACACCATCCTTGCAGCCATGTGTTCAACTGCACTCTCTCCCTATTTCTTGCCTCACTGTAGGACTAGGACACAGACTCAAAGCTGTAAATCTGATGGTGCTTACACATGAAAAGAGCTCAGTACGGACGAATAATTACCACTGGAACAGATACCAACAGTATTTCTCAGGGAAACTCACAATTCAGTTGAGTTGGGTTTGACAGAATATGCTTATGTCAATGGGCACCTCAGTAAAATTAACCTTATTACAGAAATGATGCTGTCACAGAACAATAGGTGCAATACAGCACAGAAAGAGACCATTTGACCCATTATGCCTGCTCTGACTGAATAAATTGGTGACCTATTCAAATCCCACTTATCAGAGTCTGGTCCATAGCATTGCAGGTTATAGCATTTCAGGTGTAGATCCAGGTGCCTTTTAAATGAGTTGTTGAGTTTGATATGCATTTTATGCAATAAAATGTAACTTTTCCTTTTAAATGTAGACCTTTGTGATAACTAACATTTGTGTGAAAACGTTTCCCTGGATAACATTAGCGCTAAAATAACAGTGATACAGTGAGCACTTCCATCATCTCACTCCTGGATGTCTGAATCATAGTGAGTCATGTGCCAAAGACATGCAAATCACATTAGGGAATCCATTCTCTGGTAAATACCATCTGGTTTTCTCACATATTGACAATACTCCTTATGAGACTTATTTATACCTTCTCTTCCTGCAATATTCCAAAATGTAATGTGCCTTCACTGTACTATTGCAATGCCTGACTATTCTCACTAGCAACACTTTCAGCACTATGGGCTATGAGGATCTGTTTCTTCCATTTAGCTTACAGTTAACTGTTGCCCATTGCCCACCTCATAGCCTTAAATGGTGTAGTCTTTTTGAGAAACCCAGACATAAGACAGACCTTTCCCTCTTGCCGCCCCTAGATACCTAACTGATTCTGCCATTAGTCCCATAAGATGCAGTTGTGGGGTCCACCAATTTGCATTTGGGATTTAGAACATAGAACATAGAACAATACAGCGCAGTACAGGCCCTTCGGCCCTCGATGTTGCGCCGATCCAAGCCCACCTAATCTACACTAGCCCACTATCCTCCATATGCCTATCCAATGCCCGCTTAAATGCCCATAATGAGGGAGAGTCCACCACTGCTACTGGCAGGGCATTCCATGAACTCACGACTCGCTGAGTAAAGAACCTACCCCTAACATCTGTCCTATACCTACCCCCCCTTAATTTAAAGCTATGCCCCCTTGTAATTTCTTCCTGTATTAGATCTCATCATTACCCACTCTGTCCCCAAGGTTCAACTGCAGTGCCTTGGCAGCTAGAGTAGGCCATTTGGGCTTTTGAGTTTGCTTCCCCATTTAATATGATTATGGTAGATCCTTTAACTCAGTCCCATATTCTCTGCTTTCTTGCCATGAGCCTTCATGCTTTTAATATCTATAAATTTATCAATCTCTGGACTTTAAATGGAATTGTTGGGAAAAGAGTTGAATGTTTCTTTTCACTTTTCATGTTAAGGGTTTTAAAAATTGTCTCATTTATAACTCTTTTTTAACTTCTTGTGTACGAAATTTTTGTTCTATTCAAAGGATCTACCATAATGGCAGCCTCATGTGAATATGTTCAATTACTACTATGGGGTAAATGAAACTACAAAATTAAAACTTATAATTGATTAAAACAGGTCACAATTTTCCCAGGTTTGAGCTCCAAATGGCATACCAGCAGCGTTGCCTCTAATTTCCTTATCGGCTGCACAGTTCTCCAAGTCTGATGAATGATAGCAACTTCTGGAATGGGAAGGCAATGCCACAATGGTGTGCTGACACCAATCACCATGCAGGGCATGTCAGAGTGTGCAGTCACGCAGATTAGAGGGAACATTGAGTATCAGTGTAATGAAAAAGATTCCAAATCAGAATGCCACAGCCAGAAACATCAAATAACTCTGTTGCAATTAACACATGGTTGAAGAGGATCTTTCAGAACGGTCTCTTTCTGTGCTGTAATGCATCTATGGTTCTGTGCCATTTCTGTAATAAAGTTAATTTTACTGAGGTGCCCATTGACATAAGCATGTTCTGTCAAACCCAACTCAACTGAATTGTGAGTTTCCCTGAGAAATACTGTTGGTATCTCTTCCAGTGGTAATTATTTGTCCGTACTGAGCTCTTTACAGCTTTGAATCTGTGTCCTAGTCCTACATATCTCTTGCAAGTGGCTTCTAATCATACAAATGTAGCATATTTTTGTAATAACTGGGCACATAGCAAACAAAGCTATCCTAACCACCATGCTGAAAACTAACAGCAGCCTCCAGCAATGATCAGCATAAAGATAGACAGATAATCAAGCTAGTGATATGATTCAGAGACTTGGCATTGTACTGTTCTCTGTTAAGTGGCGTAGTGTTATTTTGTTTTGTTGTCATGTAAATAGTTTAATTCTTTAAAGTTAGACTTTTCATTTGAAGAACTGGGATATTCTGATGTGGTATTCATATGCCTTTCAAGTAGAGTAGGGTGCATGTGTTAAACTGCTGTCAGTTATTATCTACCTAAATAGGACACAACGTACTATCTCCATGCGTTGATGGACAGTCTGAAGCAGCAGTAATGGAAATAAGATATATTTTACTTCATTCCCACTTACATCATTGGTGTAACTGCAAATAAAGAACCCATCTTATTGTTTCTTCAGTTTTTAAATGAAGGACACCACAATCTCCTGAAATGGAATGTTTAGTGTTGTGTGAGACTTAAGTATAAAAAGCTGTTGCAATTAAACTTCCTTAATATGTACAAACTGTAGATATTCCATTTGTCCAGTGACAAATGACTAAATAAAGCCAGATGATACATCAACTTCAGTGAAAATCCTTTTAAGCTTGAAAAGATGCCAACAACCACGCTGAAAATAAATTAATCATCACATAAGATAACAGTCAGTCAAGATTTACTAATGGCTGTAATAAATTGTTCAGATTTGCATTTTATCCACTTAGTTGTTACATATCATTTCTTTAAGGATAAGTACAAATTAACTATCTGTCCCTGTAACTCTCAGAAACCAACAGCTCATCTAAAACATTTCTGTTTTAGCATTTACAAACAGAACAATAGAGAAAGTAACATTTGATTGACTAATTGTAACAAACTTCAATCCCATTTTCAAATTGATCTGCATTGTAGAATGGGGCTGGATAGGAGGAGGGGTGATGACATTAAACTCAGGATCCTCTATGAGTTGACAATCCTGGCCCTTACAGGAGGGGACAACTGCTCCTGCAGGGATTCTAAAGCAACCATGTCCCACCAACCGAATAGATAACATTCTTCATTCCACTGCAACTCTCACAGTAACTCTGCTGTCAGTGTCATTCATTGTACACCTCTTCTAAATACTGACTATGTCAGCTTCTCGCTCTGTCTCTCTCGTATCTTGCAGAGAAATTGGCACATACTCAAGTTGCCTTTCTTGACAAGGACAGAAAGCATCGCCAGGAAGCACCCACCGAGAGGAGGAGCAACATGCAGGCTGTTCAAACATCTCTTTTCAGGGCATTCCAGCACTACCTCCCAATCCCTCTCTCGTTTCTGATTTGGTTCCCCCTGACGATTGGTAATTGAACCTGAGGATGGTCTTCTGGCCTCAGGTAAGAAGACCCTTGTCATATCCAAATTGTCCAGGCACACATGCTGCTGAGGTTGCCCCACCAAAGTCACCAGGCTTCACTGCCAAGCAGGCTCCCCTCAGCCCAACGACAGAACCTGGGACTGCACTGAGACAGAGAGGGGGGGAAAGAAAGAGGGTGCTTTTGGAGGCACAATGACAGCACACTGTATATAAAGTAGCACGTTTGTATAATTTAGTTGGTCTTGTACTACATCCATTTGTTTGATTCCCTCTATAGGCCCAAATGTAACAGTGGCAGCTTGATGACTGACTTTGTATCCACGCAAGAAATAACGTTGATTGTGTTTGAGTTGAACGGCTGCTGCAGCATGCGATAGCAAGAAGAACAAGGTGTATATAGGGCAACGGACTCTGTTGGCACTATTGCCCCTCATAAGCCAAAATTACCCTATTCTTTCTCTGGCAGCCATGAGCAAGTATGGATGATGTGAATACGTGGTCAGCATTGTGTTGGGAAGAGAGGTGTACAACACTCACAGAGACAATGTACTAGGGATCACAAGTCATAGATTCATAGAGATGTAAAGCACAGAAACAGACGCTTCGGTCCAACTCGTCCATGTCAACCGAATATCCTAACCTAATCTAGTCCCATTTAGAACATAGATAGAACATAGAACGTAGAACAGTACAGTGCAGAACAGGCCCTTCGACTCTCGATGTTGCACCACCTTGTGAACTATTCTCAGCTCGTCCTCCTACACCTATCCCAAAATGTGCTTATTTAAGGGTTGTTTAAATCGCCCTAACGTGGCTGAGTTGACTACATTATCAGGTAGGGCATTCCACACCCTTACCACTCTCTGCGTAAAGAACTTGCTCTGACATCTGTCTTAAATATATCACCCCTCAATTTGTAGTTATGCCCCCTCGTACACGCTGATGTCATCATCCTAGGAAAAAGACTTTCACTCTCTACCCTATCTAATCCTCTGATCATCTTGTATGTCTCTATCAAATCCCCTCTTAGCCAATGAGAACAGGTTCAAGTCTCTCAGCCTTTCCTCATAAGATCTTCCCTCCAGACCAGGCAGCATCCTGGTAAATTTCCTCTGCACTTTTTCCAATGCTTCCACATCCTTCCCAAAATATGGCGACCAGAACTGTACATAATATTCCAAGTGTGGCCGCACTAGCGTTTTGTATAGTTGCAGCATGACATTGTGGCTCCGGAACTCAATCCCTCTACCAATGAAACCTAACACATCGTATGCCTTCTTAACAGCACTATCAACCTGGGTGGCAATTTTCAGGGATCTATGTACATGGACTCCAAGATCCCTCTGCACATCCACACTACCAAGAATCTTTCCATTGAGCCAGTACTCTGCCTTCCTATTATTCTTTCCATAGTGCATCACCTCACATTTAGCTGCATTGAACTCCATTTGCCACCTCTCAGCCCAATTCTGCAGTTTATCCAAGTCCCCCTGTAACCTGTCAGCACATGGCCCATATCCCTCTAAACCCTTCCTATTTATATACCTATCCAGATGCCTTTTAAATATTGTAATTGTCCCAGCCTCCACCACTTCCTCTGGCAGCTCATCCCATACATTCACTACCCTCTGCGTGAAAAGAGAGTTTCCCCTTAGGTCCCTTTTATATCTTGCCCCCTAACCCAGAACCTATGCCCTCTTGTTCTGGACTCCCCCACTTCAGGGAAAATACCTTGTCTATTTACCCTATCCATGCCCCTCATGATTTTATAAACCTCTATAAGGTCACCTGTCAGCCTCCGACGCTCCAGGGAAAAAAGCCTCAGTACACGGCTGTGTCTGTGCATGGGTCAGCGGATCCTGTTGTTATCCTGCAAAGGGCCTGACATCAGTGGGCCCTGCAGCCTCCTCACTCACAGCTCACAGCCATTTCCTTTCCCATTGTGTACTTTTGCCATCCAGCATGATGAAAGGTAACAGTGAAGACATTTCAGCCATTAGCTTCCAGTCTCCACCTCAACATGCACTGAACATGCATCACATCTTCCTGGCAACGCTTCCTGTGAACACCAGAGACTTTGTATGTCTCTAGGTCCCCTGAGCCTGCACCAGCCCTGACCCAGCCCCGGCACACAAGTCAATGGGTCAAATCAATTTGATTTCAGATAGTCAACATGGTTTCGTCAAGGGCAAATCGTGCCTCATAAACCTCATTGAGTTTTTGAGAAGGTGACCAAGCATGTAGATGAAGGGAGGGCAGTTGACATGGTATACATGGACTTCAGTCAAGCCTTTGATAAGGTTCCACATGGTAGGCTGTTGGAGAAAATGCAGAGGCATGGGATTGAGGGTGATTTATTGGTTGGATTAGAAACTGACTTTCTGTAAGAAGGCAGCGAGTGGTGGTTGATGGAAAATATTCAGCCTGGAGACCGGTTACTAGTGGTGTGTCATAAGGATCTGTTTTGGCACCACTGCTGTTTATCATTTATATAAATGACTTAGACGCAGGCATAGGTGGATGGATTAGTAAGTTTTCAGGTGACACTAAAGTTGGTGGAGTAGTGGGCATTTTGGAAGAATATTACAGGTTGCAGGGGGACTTGGATAAATTGCAGAATTGGGCTGAAAGTTGGCAAATGGAGTTCATTGTGGCTAAACATGAGGTGATTCACTTTGGGAAGAATAACAGGGAGGCAGAGTACTGGGTCAATGGAAAGATTCTTGGTAATGTGGATGTGCAGAGGGATCTTGGAGTCCATGTACATAGATCCCTGAAAGTTGTCACCCAGGTTGATAGTGCTGTTAAGAAGGCATACGGTGTGTTAGGTTTCATTGATAGAGGGATTGAGTTCCGGAGCCACAATGTCATGCTGCAACTATACAAAACGCTAATGCGGCCACACTTGGAATATTATGTACAGTTCTGGTCGCCATATTTTGGGAAGGATGTGGAAGCATTTACCAGGATGTTGCCTGGTCTGGAGGGAAGATCTTATGAGGAAAGGCTGAGAGACTTGGGTCTCATCTCATTGGAAAGAAGAAGGCTAAAAGGTGATTTGATAGAGACATACAAGATGATCAGAGTAGACAGTGAAAGTCTTTTTCCTGGGATCTTGATGTCAGCTTGTACGAGAGGGCATAACTACAAATTGAGGGGTGATAGATTTAAGACTGATGTCAGAGGCAGGTTCTTTACTCAGAGAGTGGTAAGGATGTGGAAAGCCCTGCCTGCCAATGTAGTTAACTCAGCCACATTAGGGAGATTTAAACAATTCTTGGATAATCACATGGATGATGATGGGATAGTGTAGGGAGACAATCTGAGAATAGTTCACAACATCGAGGGCCGAAGAGCCTGTTCTGCGCTGTATTGTTCTATGTTCTATGTTCTAAATCCTGGAATTCCCTCCCTAAAGGCATTGTGAGTCAACCTACGACATACAATGGTTGAAGAAGCAGCTCACCACCATCTTCTCATGGGGAATTACAGATGAGCAGTAAATGCTGGCCCAGCCAGCGGTACACAATTCCCACATCCATGTCCTATGTTCACATGACCCATGACTGAATATTTTTTAAAAAGTACCTGAGAATGAATAGAGAATCAGAGGGATATTGGTGTGCATGTCCACAGATTCATGAAGGCAGTGAGATAGCTAGATATTGTGGACTTATTAATTGAAGCACTGAGCACAAGAACAAGGAGTTTATGGTGGAATTGTATATGACTTTAGTTAGGCCACCATTGGAGTATTGTACGCAGTTCTAGTTGTCACACTATGGGAAGGATGGAATTGCCGAGATTAAGTATAGAAGAGATTCTGCAGGATGTTGCCTGGGCTGGTGTGGTATGAGGCAAGAGTTTTAGAGAGGACTTGAATACAGACTTTTTTCAGCCAGAGGGCTGGGGGTAATTTCACTGCCTGAAAGGAGGGGAGCCTTCAAGACATTTACGCACTATATAAACAATAGTATACAAGGTTACGGGCCAGGTGATGGCAAATGGGATTGGAATAGGTTGAGGTTTGATGATTAGTGTCACACAATGGGCCAAAAGGTCTCTTTCCTTGCTGTAAAAACGCTATGACTGTATGATCTAACTAGACAGTCCCAAATGAGAAGTGCCCAGACCCATGACTGATGTCTGCACATATCCCCAACTGTGTTAGCTCCACTCCCCTGGACTGACTGCCATTGAGGCACAGGACTATATTAGGTGGTAGGTTAGGAGACTGTATATTAATGAAAGGAGAAGTGAAATTAATAGGGTAGTTAACAATTGATAATCCCCTTAATAGGCAACTTGCTGCTCTTTAGCAAGAGTCTCATTTCAGAACCGGAACTTCGGTAAATGATGCAGCGAGTTGCTCCTGACATTGCGATAACCCTTGCTAAGCTACTCGTATGGTTTTGTCACATTTCATGGCATTGCTAATGACATTCAGGCCCCTATATTATTGCACTTATTAAGTAAAATGAAAATTCAGAAATGCATGAGTGGGCTGCAGTCTATTTTTGAATACTTTTGTGATGTTGTTAACTGCAAATTGATTGTAATGAAAGTAAATATTCATAACTTGACATTTTCTATACTAAAGGTTAATCACATCAGGGATGCCCTTTAAAAATTACTGTATGCATTCCAGACTAATTTTGTATTGGTTTTCGATAAAATCAACAAGAACTGTCCATTTATAAATGTTTTAATTCTTTTAAGGCATTCATACCATACAAACAAAGTTCATATATTCTCTGCTGTTTTTCATTTAACTACTCCAGGTTTCCTCTCAACTTGGATATTAGATGATTTGGGAATTTGGTGACTGATATTGAAAGATCACAGAATTTGTCAATTTCATTCTCCAATTTCATTCTCCAAACTCATTCTTGTACTCTGAGCATTCTATTTTCATCCTTGAGTCTGTTTGTTACTTGCATTCTCCTAGGAGTCAGTTTTGCCAATGGTTTTCTATCCATTGATATCAATGCACTCCTGTTTCATCTACTGGTACCGTGCTCTGTTTCAAAAAGAGATTTCAGCTGCTATTTCTCATCTGTGGTAATGCTAGCTCATGGTTTGACCCTGATCCACACCATCATTCCAGCTTTTGTGGTGTTGATTAAACATACAATCTTGATCTGCTCAATAACCACAGAACTACAGAACCGTAGAAAGCACAAATGGGGGTCATTCAGCCCATCCTGTCCATGCTGACCCAAAGCCACCCAGATGACCTTTCCAATCACTTTTCCTGTACACGGTCCATAGCAATGCAGCTTACAGCACTTAAAGACCATTTGTCACATTGTTTAACTCATTCAGAATTATCTGAGGCTACACTTGGCAACACTGTGTGACTAAGGGAAGTGATTGGTGTCTTAGCCTTTGATCCATCTGGAGCTTACATGGGGTTGGATTGTTTAGCAAAAATGTGGCCTAATAGAGCCAGGTCAAAGGCTTGTTTTCTCAGTAGGCCCTTTGATTGTGCAAACCCCTTCTCAGCCTTTCCATTAGCTTCAGAATATTTTTATGACAAATATAAACAAAATAGTTTTGATTCAGCAAAGTACTGAAAACATTTGTTTGTAAATTGAGGCAAATAGCAAATTGAAAACAATAATGTCTAAAGTGGCAGTTGTTGAAAGCAGCTTGGGGCAGGGAGAGAAAGAAGAAAAGTAGTCATGATTGGGATATCATAATTCGGGAAATAACCACTGTTCTCTGTAGTCGTGAGTGTAGTGCTGGAAAAGCACAGCAGGTTAGGCAGCATCCCAGGAGCAGGAGAATCGACATTTCGGGCACAAGCCCTTCATCAGCATTACACTCTCGACTCTGATCTCCAGCATCTGTAGTCTTCACTTTCTACTGTTCTCTGTAACTAGGATTGAGAGGCCCAAAGGCTATGTACCTATGGTGCTAGAGTAAATATCTCCTACGGGTTCTGTTGCACGGAGAATTAAAATAAAAATCCAAGTGTAAAGAGAAGGTAGGATGGTTAGTGATGAAGCTGATTGTCATCAAAAATAAAGGGTGTGAATGTCATACTGCATCAAGGAATCAGATAGGTGCAAGGACATATATTTTGGAAATAACTTAAAGGATTGTAATTGAGTGCACAAGGCATTTGGAATAAAATGAATGAGTTAACTGCACAAATAATAACAAACAGGCATGATTTGCCAGGGATTACTGAAATATAGTTGTAGGGAGACTAGGACTGGGAATTGAATATTCAAGAGAACTCTGTTTCTGAAGGGCAGGTATAGTTTTGTTTGTAAAGACATAGAATAAAAGTAAAACAAATGTGGATGCTGAAAATTTGAAACAAATACAGAAAGTGGCAGAGAAACTCAGCAGGTCTGGCAGCATCTCAAGAGAAAAACAGAGTTGATTTTTCAGATCTGATGAAATGTCACTGAACTCAAAATGTTAACTCAATTTTTATTTTTACAGATGTAAATCAGTTTGGGGAGAAATAAGATATAACAAAGGAAAGAAGTCAGGGACACATATTCCAGGATTGGACACATTAAAAACCAAAAAATATTGAGGGTTTCTAAGAAAGGTATGACAATAATCATGGGTGATTCGAAATGCATACAGACTGTGTTAAACAAATTGGCAAGAATAGCCTAGGAAGAGAGTTCATAGAGTGTATTAGTGATTGGTTGCCCAACATATTGCTGCAGGAAACAATCAGGGAGGAGGCTATTTTGGATTTAGTATTGTATAATAAGATAGGATTGACTAATAATTAATTAAGCAAAGGATCCTCCAGGTAAGAGTGGCCAGAACATGCTGGAATTTCAAATTCAGTTTGAGGATGAAAAACGTGAGTCCTGCATTAGTGTTCTGGTGTTAAACAAAAGTTATTACATAGGCATGAGAACAGGTTTGGCACAAATGGAGTGTGCAGAAAGACTAAAAGGTAAGAAAATTAATGAACACTGGCAGATATTTAGGGAAATATTTAATTTCTCACAACTAAAATATATTCCAGAGAGGAGGAAACATTATAAGAAAGGGAAAAATATCCATAACTAAGCAAGGAAGTTAAAGAAACTTAAAGGCAAAAATTGACCCATACATATGGGCAGCACAGTGGCACAGTGGTTAGCACTGCTGCCTCACAGCACCAGAGACCCAGGTTCAATTCCCACCTCAGGCAACTGTCTGTGTGGAGTTTGCACATTCTCCCTGTGTCTGCGTGGGTTTCCTCCCACAGTCCAAAAATGTGCAGCCTAGGTGAATAGGCCATGCTAAATTGTCTGTAGTGTTAGGTGAAGGGGTAAATGTAGGGGAATGGGTCTGGGTGGGTTGCTCTTCAGAGGGTCAATGTGGACTTGTTGGGCTGAAGGGCCTGTTTCCACACTGTAAGTAATCTAATCTAATCTCAGCATTGCAAAGACCAGAGGTAAAATGGAGGATTAGGAAACTTTCAAAGACCAACAAAGTCACTAAAAAAATCATAAAGTAACAAAAGATTACTTCCAAAAAGAAACTAGTGCAAAATATGAAAAAAAGATAATAAGCATTTCCCTAAATATCTAAAAAAGGAAGAGAGTAGCTAGAGTGAAAGTTGGTTTCTTAGAAGGTTGGACTGGGGATTTAATAGGAAAAGCAGAAACAATATATCATTATTTTGACTCAGTTTTCACAGTGAACAACACTGAAGGCATCCCAATAGTAACAGGTAATGTAGAAATTATAGAAAAGGAGGAATGTAAAACAGTTGACATCACAAGGCAAGGTAAAAAAACTACCAAGCTAACTATTATTAAAGGTAAATAGATCGTCAGGGTCTGATGACCTACATCCTTGAATCTTAAAGGATGTAATAGCAGCGCCAGTGGATTCCTTAGCTGTGATATTCCAAAATTCCCTGGAAAATGGACAGGTTCCAGTGGATTGAAAAAAATGCTAATCTGACACCCTTATTCAAAAGAGGACAGAGACAATAAATAGGAAAGTATACACCAGTTAGTTTATTGTCTGTCATTGGGAAATTGTTGAAATCCATTACTATGGTAGTAGTAACTATACATTTGCAATCCATCAGAGTCAGCATGGCTTTATGAAGTGGAGATCATGTTTGACTAATTTGCTCAAGTTCTTTGAAGATGTAACAAGCAAAGAGGATAAATAGAGTCTTGTAGATATATCTGGACTTGCAGAAGTTATTTGATAAGAAATTTACAAATGGCTATGGATAGGTGAGGTGAAAATTTGTCAGATGGAATTTAATGTGGATAACTCTGAGGTTATTTTGGTCAGAAGAATAAAAATGCAATTTATTGTCTAAATAGAGAGAAGTTTCAAAATGCCTCAGTGCAGAGGGATATGAATATCCTCGGGCATGAGTATGCAATACAGCAAGTGATAAGGAAGGCA
This sequence comes from Chiloscyllium plagiosum, assembly GCF_004010195.1. Classification (NCBI taxonomy): domain Eukaryota; kingdom Metazoa; phylum Chordata; class Chondrichthyes; order Orectolobiformes; family Hemiscylliidae; genus Chiloscyllium; species Chiloscyllium plagiosum. Next base: position 63,418,501 of record NC_057710.1, read on the forward strand.
AACAGAATTTCAGCATTCCTTTGTTAAAGGAATCACCTGTAAACATAGGGAAGTATTGTTGCACCTGTACAAGGCACTGATGAGATTATATCTGATTTTGGTCCCGTTACTTCAGGAAGGATGCAGTTGCATTGAAGACAGGTCGGAGAAGGTTCACTAAATTAATTTCAGAGATAAAAGGTTTGTCTTATGAGGACAGATTGAGCAGTTCAGGCCTATACTCACTAGAGTTTAAAAGAATGAGAGCAGATTTAATTAAGATATAGAAGATGCTAAAGGGGTTTCACAAATAGACGTAAAGTGAATACTTCCCCTTGTGGGACAGTTTGGATTGAGATTGACAAGAAATGCTATAATGGGATAAACTGTAATAGTTTTCTTTGGTTGATGTTTTAGAAGTTATAGACCAGTGTCTGTGCCTGGCATTTGCAACAAAAAGCGTAATGAAGATGGGATTTTTCTGGGTAAAATATAATTGCCACAATGATATGGCCTAAGTGTTTATTATAGACCTTGTAACACATACCACAAAAATTCTGTTCTTGTCAAAACAGATATCTTGAAGTTTATTAACAATGCATCTATTCACACTGCCATGTGCTATACATATGTATACTCATATGTGTTTTTTGCTAACTGATTACATAGATCAAAGGTACAGCAGTACATGCTTTATATAACTATCGTACATGGAAAACATTCTGTCTGTTCTGGGATCTATACAATAATGCAACAACCTTCAAGGCAGAAATCAATCCATGTAACTCCACCATGAACAATCTATATCAATTCAATAGAACAGGGAGCCATATAGACCATAACCTGAGTTTAAGTACAATTTTGGTTTTTTTTATCTGAGGAAAGATGCTTTGGCTATTGGGTTATTAAAATAATTCCTGGGATAGTAGGACTGAAGTATGAAGAGAGATTGGGCTATATTCACTGGAGTTTGAAGAATGAGTGAGAATCTAATAGAAACCTACAAAATTCCAACAGGACTAGGCAGAGTAAATGTAGGAAGAATGTTTCCAATGTTTAAGGAGTCCAGGACCTGGAATCACAGTCCGAGATAAGCCAGTTAGGACTGAAATAAGGAGAAATTTCTTCACCCAGAAGGTCGTGAGCCTATGGAATTTGTTTGAGGTCAAAGCATTGAATGTTTTTGCGATGGAGTTAGATATAATTCTTATGGCTAAAATGATCAAAGGGTATGGGTAATAAGCAGGAACAGAATACTGGATTTGGAGGATCAGCTATGCTCATATTGAATGGCAAAGCCAACTTAAAGGGCTGAATAGCCTAGTTGCCCCTTTTTTTATTTTTGAAGATTTCTATGATATTGAATATCATTGAAGAACACTGCATAGGTCATGCAGGAGTCAATCTCAGTGCTGTTTGGTTCTAGGGAATCAACACCAGGAAGAAGCCAGATTATTTAATTTTTTTCTGCACTTTCATCACTTTTGGTATATAGTCTATGTTGTACTTGTCCAGCGGTTTATGGGACTGTGGTGCCAACAAACATTTAACCTGAAATTTGAATGAATAATTTAAATTCCACCCAATCCAAGGCTGCGGGTGTCTGATGTTATCGGGACTTTTAATGCAGTAAAAATGCCAATGATTTGAATGCCTGGAGATCACTACTGGCCATTGCAATTAATACTGCTGGACTTATTCCTGCCTAACAGTAAGGGTTAAAATTTCTTCTATAATTTATTTAGACTCTTAATTTTCAGAAGAGTCTACACTTTCCTTCTTATTAATGATGCAGTAGCAATGAGTGATGAACCATGCAATGACAGCATGCAGTTGAGCTGTTCATAATGATTAGTTATCACTCACACTCTATTTTCTAACTGGCACACTGGACAGATGCTGGGACAGGAGTAGGCTATGTGAAAAGTTGAATTTTGAAACAGATACTAAATTATGTTTCATCTGAATAGAACTTTGCAGTCAAACACCAGACTTTTGCTTGGCTGAATTAAAAAAAACGCTTGCTAATTATTGACTGTTTCAGATGTAATGTTTTGTATGTCAATATGCCACAGAATTTTCCAGTAAGCATCAATATCTCCCAGCTTGTTTGCTGTATTATCTAGTACACACTTTCAGCACAGCTATTCATTCTCCTTAAATTGTGCGTATAAACCTTTTGACTAGCAACAATCTCTAGATTACAAATATAAATAAATGTCACATATTAAATCATTGTGTTATAAAATTACAAATTATAAATCTTTGTTTTAATTGAACTGCCATTGAACTGTCACAGAAGTCTATGATCTGATTTTTGTGATTTGATGTTAGAGCAGCCAATAGATTTAAACACTTCATTCTTTCAAAAAACCGATGTCTCAAGGACAGCCGTACTTGTCATCTACTGGAATTCCTGCTCATCTTGTGGACATGCAGTTGTCAAACTGTTAGATAACAATGTGTAAGATGAATTGCTGCTGTCCTAGTTACCCACAGCTTCAATGACCCAGGAAGAATGTCAACAATGCAGAATAGATGTTTTGCAGATGATCTATTAATAAACTGGAATGAAAGAGGTAACAACATGATTGAAAACAAAGAGATTTTAAAATTATAGAGTTTGGAGGAACATATGCATAAAAAATCCAATGTACTTGTTGAATAAGTAATTTTGTTTCATGAAATTTTAAACTGTTAGAAAATACACATTCAATAATATTTCTCTTAAGTTATCAATAATTGGATTATGACATAATTTCTATTAAGTATGAAAGAGAATTGCCAGGAAGCTAAGTAAAAGCAACTTAATCCAAAATATTTAGCTAATTAATTTCTGTAGGAAGATCAAGGAGAGACAATATACAATGAAGGAGCAGAGGGTGTAGATGTGAATAGGTTATTGAAAGCAGCAGGATAAGTTACGAACATCCAAATTCAGAACAGAAGTAGTCCACTCGGTCCCTCGATCCTGCCCCATTCTCATCTGTGTCATAAAATGGGAACCCCTAACTTTTTAAACAGCTCCTCCTAGTTCTGGATGAAACATATTTCCATGTTTTGCTTGTCATGACCATTTAGGATGTTATATACTATACTTCAATTAAATCACACGTCACTACTCTAAAATCCAATGGAAAAAAGGCCTGTCTAGCCTTTGTTTATACAACCTATTCTTTCCACCTCCAATGCATTTATAACCTTCCTTGAATAAGAGCACCAAAACTGCACACAGTATTTGAGATGTTCTGTATAACATGCTTAATGCTTGTTCTGTTTCTCTCATGATAAGTGAATAGCATCCCATTTGTCTTATTTATTTGCTGCATCTTCCTATTATCTTTTCCTGACTTATGATGAGAATACCTGAATCCCACTGCATTTTGGAATTCTGCAAACATTTGCCATTTAAGTGAAACTGTTTTTTCATTCTTCCTGTCAAAGTGATTAACTTCACATTTTCCTACTTTATATTCTATCTGTGAGGTTTTGCTTTCCCACTGATGCAATCTATATATCTTTGTCGGAACGCACCTCAAGTTCTCTTCGCAACATCATTTCCTGCATCGTTTGCATCGTGTGTGAATTTACCTTCCAGGTCTCTGCTTCTCTCACCTAATTCTGTGAGATAAATTGCAAAAGCTGAGATCACAGCATAGTCTCCTGTAGAACTCCACTCATCAGATCCTGCTAATCCAACAAAGAACTATTTGTGCATACTTTCTGTTTTCAAAACAATATACTTTCGAATCAACCTGTTCAGCGATGTTATGACACAGTTTGGAACAGGTGGGACTTGAACCTGCACTCCTTGTTCAGAGGTAGGGACACTACCACTGCGCCACAAGACAGACAATATTCCCTCCCTATTAATATGTTATACCCATTCTCATGGTTCCTATTTTGCGCAATAAGCTTTTATGTGCACCTTGTCAAATATAGGACAATGTTGACTATAAGAATATGCCACTGCAATTATACAGGGCCTTGCTGAGGTCATACCTTGAGCATTGTGTGCAGTTTTGGCCTCCTAGTCTGACGAAGGACATTATTGCTATTGAGGGAGCCCTATGGAAGTTCTCCGGACCGACTCCCAGGATGGTAGGGCTAACATATGAAGAAAAATTGGATCAACTTGGTTTGTACTCACTGGAATTTAGAAGAATGAGTGGGGATCTCATAGAAACATAAAATCCTGATAGGACTGGACACGTTAGACATGGGAAGAATGTTGGCGATGTTAGGAAAGTCTACAACCAGGGGTCACAGTCTAAGAATAAGGGTTAAGCCATTCAGCACTGAGATAAGGAAGAATTTCTTCATTCAGAGAGTTGTGAACCCGTAGAATTCTCTCCCACAGGAAGCTGTTGGGGCCAGTTCATTAGACATATTCAAGAGGGAGCTGGACATGGCCTTTTACAGCTAAAGGGATCAAGGGGTATAGAGAGAAAGCAAGAGTGGGATACTGAGATTGCATGATCAGCCATGGCACAGGCTCGAAGGGCTGAATGGCCTACTTCTGCACCTGTTTTCTGTGTTTCCATGTAAATAGTTTCGAAATCCAAGTGTAGTACATCTACAGTTTCACCCTCATCCACAAGCATGATACTCCTTTAAAGATCTCCAATAAATTGGGGTAACATAAAGACCCTTTCCCAAAATTATGCTGACTAATTACTAATCACCTTGATTCTATTTTAGGTGCCCAGCTTTAATAATTGATTCCAACACATTCCCCACAAAAGATGTCAAGCTCCCTGGTTTACAGTTCACTGTTTTCTGCCTCCCACTTTTCTTGAATAGTGGTGCTACATTTGATACCTTACATTTTGACAGAACCTTCCAAGAATCTAGTACAATTTTCAAAATCAACACCAACATGTTAACTATCTCATTAACAATTTCTTTTAAAAACCTAGGTCAAAATCCATCAAACATGAGTTTTATCTGTTTTTTACGATATATCACAACCTGATCTGCCAATCTTAATGTGTTATTTAACTACTTAAATAATTTATTCAGTTTTTTTCCCCTTTATTTTCATCCATTTTATTACCCTATATCAGGTTGCATACTATTTTAAGCATGGAACATCCAGCACAAGGTGGTGATGGGTGAGGAAAAGTTCAGAGTAAAGGAGCTCAAACAGTTGTGCCAACACCTCCACCGTTAGGTGCAACAGTGAACAAGAACAGCTGGAGCAGTAAACATCGAACATAGAACAGTTCATGATGTAGAGGAGCCGGTGTTAGACTAGGGTGGACAAAGTTGAAAATCACACAACACCAGGTTATAGTTCAACAGGTTTATTTAGAAGTACAACCTTTCGGAGTGCTGCTCCTTCAACAGGTAGTTATAGAACAGGATCATAAGACACAGAATTGATAGCAAAAGATCACAGTGCCATGCAACTGAAACGACATAATGAACAAACCTAGATTACTGTTAAGTCTTTCATCTTTTAGAATGGATTGCAGGTTTCAGTTCATTAATATGCAAATCTCAGAACTTCTTCTAAGTGTTGCAACATGGGGTAAATCCCTCTGCTGATTTAAACTAGCAGCACAGAAAAAACTTAACCCATGCAGTAATCTGTGAAAATTCAAGAGACCAAGAACTATCCCAAAAGTCACTATTTAAAGTAAAAACAAACAACTTTCTTTTACATCTAACAGGGAACAATTAACTAACAACTATTTACAACTCTTTTCTCTAACCATTCTTTTATTTTCCCCTTTATAGTACTGGTCTGATAAAACCCCTGATGAAGTTTTACCAAAAAATTCAAATTTCAAAACCATCAAGATGTCGAAGCTTCTCTTTGTATCTTCCTGTGTCCTCTTTTCTTCTTCTTAGGGATTTCTGTCTCACGGGTAATTGTTAGATAAAGGTACCTTTAAGAGAGCTATTCTCTGGGCAGTTTGCATATGTTGGTGGCTTGGCAGTTCTCCCCCAATTTTTCCAGGTCTTATACCCCAAAGTATCGCATCGTTTCATTGGTTTTAATATTATCAAAATACTAAATTTGAACTTGATTGGAGTTTAGTATCTTGGGGGATAATTTAAATTGATTAACTGAATTTGAATTTATTTTTGTCTCATAGCAACCCAGGTACTGCTAGCTGCTCAGCCAGGTGTTACATTATAAATTCTCCAGCAGTCTGTGTGCTTGCTAAGTCCTTCAACTCTCTTAAAGGTTTAGTACCTCTCTATACCTTCATAACATAAGTCACATTCTCGAGATAACTGAAGGTTTTATAAAAAAAGTTGACATCTCAGCTCAGACGATGTATTAAAATTGTGAGTTTAGAGTCTGTCTGTATTCCAATCTTGAGTCAGATTTGTTCTATTTCCAAAATAGGAATTTATAAACTATTACATGGATTTACTGCCTGCAAATTGTGTGCTTTTTGAGCAAAATAGAATGCGTCTGCAAATACAATTCTGCAAATCCAAATTCACTCCATACACTTACATGTATGTATGCGTGCATGAGAGAGTGTGTGCATGTGAGTGCGAGCGCACATGAGAGAGTGCACGTTTTGTGTGTGGGGGCGCGTGCTTAGTAGAGTGTGTGCATGAGTGTGATGGAGTATAATCCAGTGAGAGGGTCTGTGCATCGGTGTGAGTGCGCAGTGTGTGTGTGTGTGTATGTGGGAGGTGTGTGTGGGGGTGTGTGTATATGAGAGAGGATCTACATGAGTGTGTGAGTATGTAAGAGTGTATGTATATGTGTGTATGTGTATGTGAAAGTGTATAGTGTAGTGGGGTCACCTGTGGTGTGACATGAGCCCAAGGTCCCGGTTGTGCCATCCTCATGGGTACCGAACCTGGCCATCAGCCTCTGCTCAGCCACTCTGCGATGTTGAATATCCTGAAGTCCACCTTGGAGGATAGTCACCCAAAGATCCATGCTGAAGTGTTACCTGAATGGGAAGGATCATTTCTGTCAGGCTATTGTTGTACAGTGCCCATTCATCCATTGTCGTAGTGTCTGCTTGGTCTCATCAATGTACCATGCCTCAGGGCATCTTTGCCTGCTGCGTATGAGATAGACAACGTTGGCTGAGTCACATGAGTACCTGCCACGTACATGGTGGGTGGTGTCCCCACGAGTAATGGTGGCATCTGTGTCAACACTCTGACACGCCTTGCAGTAGTTGCCATGACAGGGTTGTGGTCAATGTTGTCCTAAAGGCTGGGCAGTTTGCTGCAAACAATGGTCTGTTTAAGGTTTGGTGGTTGTTTAAAGGCAAGAAATGGAGGCATAGGGAAGGTCTCGGCAAGATGCTTAGAAGAACATGGTGTATTTTCTCCACTCCCAGGAAGTACTGGACAACAAATGGTACCCTGTCAGTTGCAACCTGAGGAGGTCATTACGGTTTCTCGCCGTGGCACGTCAGAACTGGCGGTCGATGAGTTGAGCATTGTACACTGCTCTTATGAGAGTATCTTTGAGCACCTTCAGGTGTCTGTCACACTCCTCCTCATCTGAATGGACCCTGTGTATGCATAGGGCCTGTCCGTAGGGAATGGCTGTTTTAATTTGTTTGGGTGGAAGCTGGAAAAGTGCAGAATTGTGAGGTTATCCGTGGGTTTGTGGGAGAGTGAGGTACTGAGGTGCCTGTCCTTGGTGGAGATGTGTGTGTCAAAGAATGAGACAGATATTAAAGAGTACTCCATGGTAAGTCTGATGGTGGGATAAAATTTGTTGATATCACTGTGCAGTTGTTTCAGTAACTCCTCCCCATGGGTCCAGAGAAAGAAAATGTCGTCAATATTTCTGGTGTATAGTGCTGGTTGGAGGTTCTGTGCTGCACAAAAGTCTTGTTCGTAATTGTGCATGAAAATGTTGACATATTGGGGTGCATATTTGGCTATTCCGTGTGTCTGGATGAAGAACTGGTTGTCAAAGGTGAAAACGTTGTGGTCAAGGATGAAGCAGATAAATTGTAGGATGGTGCTCAGAGATTGGCAGTTGTTGGGATTGAGTACTGAGGCTGTTGCCGTGATGCCATCATCGTGGGGGATGCTGGTGTAGAGTGCTGAAACATTCATTGTCGCAAGGAATGTTTCTCATTCAACTGGTGCATGGGTGCTGAGTTTCAGTAAGAAATCTGTAGTGTCACAGCAGAAGCTGGGGGTCCCCTGTACAAAGGGTACCTTCAACATAGCCAGAGAGGTTCTCATACAGGTCCCATTGCTTATTATTGAGGGAAATGACCACAGGGGATTTCTACACTGACTGCCTATTCCCTTTCACGCTCCTGACTGTCACCCAGCTAACTTTATCCTGTAATTTAGGTGTGACTACCTCCCTATAACTCCTCTCTATCATTCCTTCATCCTCCCAAATGATCCAAAGTCCATCCAGCTCCAGCTCCAGTTCCTTAATGTTACATGGACCCTCTGGGAAGAAAGGGGTATGTTGCGGCAGAAAGAGAACTCAAATGAGGAAGGAGAAGAAAGCAAGAGGATTCCTCAATCCAATGTAAATCATAGCCTTCCTTCCTTGTAAAAACTGTAAATCCATCCTTGTTTAATCTTAATTTCCCTTCACATATGTATTGACTTGATTTCAGTGGAATGAAGAATCTCTGCTCTGTGATCTTTTTGGACCATCCATGTGTTCAAATTTCACATCGCACTTAGGAATAAATTAGACATTTTTTTTAAGCCAGGTACATACCAAACAGTTACTTCTTCCTCTGAGATAGAGTAGGAACCAATTCCAAATTGCCAGCAACTCCCACCGTGTTCTCCTTTTGTCCATTCTTCTCACTAATAATGACTGCCTTTAGGTCATCCTTCAAGAGAGCTATGGAAGAAGAATGGACTTTATACAGTGTGGTGTAGGTAGATTCAACTGTAGCTCTCAAAAGGGAGTTAGATAGTCCTTAGAAAGGAAAGAATGTGCAGAGTTATGGGGAGAATGTGCAAGAGTGGCACTAGTTGGAATTTCCTTCCATTTCATACAGATATCACTGTGATAAGCTCTGAGAGGGGTACGCAGAGATTCTTGCTGATGACAGCTAAGCAAAGGTTTCTCCTTTCCACCGTCTGAATGATACTGATCAACAAGCACTGTTGGTTCTCATGGTGTCATTAGTTTGAACTTTGAGATGCAGGGAGTATGGAAGGATACTGCATAATGCCAAGGTCACCTCGATGTTACCATATACCTCTTCAATAGGGTTCACAGGATTGCAAGGATGTGCAAGAATCCTTTGCTTTCTTTTCTCCCTTTCCTGATGAGAGTGCTGAAGCCAGGCATCATTCCTTGCTGCTGGCTAAACTGAACTAATATAGAAATTATGACAACTCGTATAGAAAAGATTGGGTTGGGGCTCTGACCCCATTTAAAATTGAACTATATACAGATTTTTAATGTTTTAATATTAGACGTGCTTTTGAAATGTCTTTGAATGAAAAATGTAATAGTGTGGCTAATTCAGGTTAGTAATTCTCATTTCTTAAATATTGGTAACATTTTAGAAATTAAAAAAACATGGTATCGCTATGATGGACTAAATAGGTCCTTCTGCCCTGTAGAAGTTCACGACTGTGTAATGCTCAAGTCACACTTTACTGCTGTGTAATACAAGCCGCATTGAGTGGATGAGCTGGGAGGCCATGTTGCAGCTGTACAGGACATTGGTCAGGCTACTACTGGAATACTGCATGCAATCCTGGTCTTCCTGCTATAGGGAAGATGTTGTCAAACTTGAAAGGGTTAAGAAAAGATTTATAAGGATGTTGCCATGAATGGAAGGTTTGTGCTATATAGGGAGAGGTTGAACAGACTGGGGCTATTTACCCTGGAGCATCAGAGGCTGAGGGATGATCTTACAGAGGTTTATAAAATCATGAGGAGCGTGGATAGGATATGGACAAGGTCTTTTCCTTGGGGTTGGGGAGTCCAAAAATAGAGGGCATAGATTTAAGGTGAAAGGGACTTGAGGGGCAATATTTTCACACAGAGAGTGTATGTATGGAATAAGTTGCCAGAGGAAGTGATGGAGGCTGGTACAATTACAACATTTAAAAGGCATCTGGATGGGTATATGAATAAGAACGGTTAAGGGCCAAAGGCTAGCAAATAAGATTAGATTTATTTAGGGTATCTGGTCGGCATGGATGAGTTAGACCAAAGGGTCCGTTTCTATGCTGCACATCTATGTGACTCCAAAACTCTATGGCATTAGCTCACTGCATGGCACAGCATGCCTTGTTATCCACAGGGTGACTGGCATCAGGGAACATTAAACATTAATTCCAATTATTCCAAACAATGTTTAAAGAAATTTCTGGAAATTCTTTTTGATGAGTAGAGGTAGGATACACTGATGGATAATTTCTGTTTACTGCTAAGTATTTACAATATTCATAACATTATTTAAATCTTTTCCAATTCCTCCAGCAGGTATGTGTAATATATATGTATACAAATATGGTTGGCACTTTAATCTTTAACTAGACAATGTCACTGATTTTCACCTAGATGTTTTATAAATATAGTTCAATCTTCTACTACTTAGTATTGGAAAGCATCTTTTTGAATATGCATATTGTTTGAGAGTTCTGATGCTGCGATGTTTTACTTGCTATGCATTATATAGCATAATAACTTATAAACATAAGAAAGCTGAACAGGAGAAAATAATAGTCTATTGAGCTTGCTCCATTAATCCATATGATCTTATGGTTCAATTTCACTTTTCTACCCACTACCCTGTACCAGAGAATCTATCTTTTTCAGCTTCAAATATAACCTTTTGAGGTAGAGAATTCCACAAATGAGTGCAGGCAGCCCCTGGGTTTTAACAGGTTCCATTCCTCAGTATGTCATAAGTTGGAACATGATATAGTAAAATACAAAATAGCAGTTCATAAGTAAAAGCAAACATTTGCATGACAGATCTTTAAAATTAATATTAACATGGGATCTCTTTTATAAATATGAACATTTGTAAGTCTGTTATTCACAAATCAGGAACCACCTTTAAAAGCATTTCTACTTATGTCCGTACTAAATGATTGGCTCCTTGTCTTGAATTATTCTAGGCTCTCAGCCAGGAGAAACAGACTCTTAGTTTGTAAAATCCAGTAAAACCACATCATAATCTTGAATATTCCAGCAAGATCATGTCTAAGCTTCAAAGCATATGGACTCAATTTACTCAGACTCTCATTTTTGTATATACAAATAAAAAGGAAGCGTAATTAGGAGGCATATAAATTAGGGGACACACACACACGTCAATATTTTAATATTGATTTACAATTAAGATATAGAAAACATCACTAGATTCTAACAAGAACAAGAAAAGCAATTAAAGATCAAGGACTGATTTCCATTTGAAAAAGACTTCAAATGTCAATGTCGTGGCAGAAGAATCATTTTGGGAGGAGAAAGAAAGATATTTATCTCCTATTACGATTTACATTAGTTAAATTCCCTAGTTGCATCTCACAGATTACCTGTACATTGTCCTGACAGGAATGGAAATAATAGTGGTCTATAAAGTAAATAATGAATTAGCTTCCCTGATATAATGTCTTTTATGTCCTCAGGACAAGCCAAAGTATTTTACAGTCAGTACTTAGTGATGGATCACAGCTACAGTATATGGAAGCTCTTGGATACCACACCAATCCATGGCAAGCACCTCTGTGATGTGTCTGCAACTTGAGGAGCTTCACCTCAGAGTAGATTAGATTTCCTACTGTGTGGAAACAGGCCTTTGGCCCAACAAGTCCACACCAATCCTCTGACGAGTAACCCACTCCCCTCTGACCAATGCACCTAACAACTATGGACAATTCACCTCACCTGCACATCCTTGGAATGTTGGAGGAAACCCACACAGACACGGGAAGAATGTGCAAACTCCCCACAGACAGTCACCCGAAGCTGGAATCGAACCTGGGACCCTGGCACCGCGAGACAGCAGTACTAACCACTGAGCCACCGTATTTGAGCTGGAGCCTGCCTCACTGTGATGCATCAATGAAGGGGAAAATTACCTGGACGCTTTGTTCCAGGAAGCAGTCAGACCCTTTAGGATAGTGTCAGTGAATTTTGTCAGTGGTCAGGGACAGGAGGGTGTGATTGTGCTTCGGGCAGGGAAGGGGATTGAGAATGTGACAATGGACAAATCTCAATGTTTGCAATTGTTCAAGTGGTTTGAGGTTTTTCCAACTTTTAGTGTTAAGAATGAGGGCTGTACTTTGGATGAGAAATTTCACCAGGGTGCAATGAAGCCTTTCAAGTGGGAAGAGTTAAAATAAATGTATTATTGGGACAGGGCTGTTTCAGTCAAGGAGACACAGTTCCTTACTACCGAATGTAAGAATTCAAATGTACATATATCGCTGAACCTTCACTGTCGTTAGATTGACATCCTGGAACACCCTACCTAACAGCATTGTAAGGTTTACCTACAGCACATGGACTGCAGTAATTCAAGAAGGCAGCTCACCACCACCTGCTCAAAGGTAATTCAGATAGTCTATCAGTGTTCGCCCAACCAGCAGAGCTCACATTCTCTGCAAGAAAAAAATATTAGGGTGACAATATTCTGCATTCATGGTACATGGAGCCCTTAAAGGTAAACACTTCTAAAAGGCAGTATATACATATAATATTCCCTTCCTTTACAAAAGACGTTTAACAATTGACAATAACAAATGAGTCTGTAACCCTCTGTAATGTATAGGCGAGGTGCTGATACATGCATCCATTTTTCATTATGGTGACTTTGTTTGAAGGTGTTGTTGATTTCCAGAGTGTTCAGTAACATTGTCAGTCATTCTGATTGTGTTGTTAAGTGCAGATGCAAATCTAGAATTTGTTAATTGTTATGTATCACAACCATTAAAATGAGCCAATACAGATTTTTCTCAAGCTCTTTTAAATGGTTCAAATCTTCTTGACATTTATATCCTTTAAAGAGTTTTTCGATCATTTTGAAGCTTCTGGTTTTCAACTTGGATTATTCTATTTCTCTCTAAATTTATGTCTACCATTGATCCTGTATAAATTCACTTTCATAACCTGCTCTAGCTGTGATAACAATCAGACTTTAAGAGGTATATTTGATCTTTTTTATGAAGAGAAGTTGAGACAGAAGTAACGAGTGATGAAGGACTCTTCCCTGAAACGTCGATTCTCCTGCTTCTCGGATGCTGCCTGACCTGCTGTGCTTTTCCAGCACCCCCCTCTCGATTCTGATCTCCAGCATTTGCAGTCCTCACTTCCTCCCAGAGATAATGAGTGATCAGCTCAATGCCAATATAGTAAATAGCTTGTAAGGCCTTCGGGGTTTTTTTTGAAGTTGGAATAATCGAAGCAGCCTGAATGGGTGGGGTCAAGCTCTCACAGAGTCAGGATTTTTAATTGTATCTTTCAGCAGTTGTTGGGGTCTTGAAACTGGATCCTCTCTCTGGTCCTCTCTCTGCTACAGCTAAAAGCTGGGATTCGTTTCTTGCTGCTAGAATTGCATGTGAGATAATATATTTTAATGAATTTGTCTTTGCCAAGGCTGTGTTTTTGGATGTTACTATATTGGAACAGTTAATTAGTAATAGTTTTGATTATAAATTTGTTAAGCATATCAATAAAGTTACAATTAAGTCAATTTTTTCTTTCTGTCTGTATTTTAATTGTAATGTAAAGATAAAATTTGTTTTGCTTAAAGTGGAGTAGTTTGATCAAGCAAAATAAGAAAGGTTAGGATCTAGTCTATCTTTTTGTTATATTTTGAGGGTGTTTGGTCTCTTGGTGGAACCAAAATCTCTAATTCCAGTTTGGGTTTAAGATTATTGGACTCAAAGGCAGTGAGTGGTGTGTGTTGTTGCTTTTTATATTGGATGTTAAACTCAGTTCATTTAAACAGCATGTGCCTTGTATAATAATGGCTCTTTCAGTCACTAAGTGTTTCCTGGGGGTGGAAAAAGTCACTTCAGGAGTTTCACAGGAAGTGGGCAAGGTAAATCTTTTGGAATTGGCAGACAAGTTAGAATTAAGGTTGCCTTTATTTGTGTGAAAAAGAGAGGTAATTGCAGCAATAGCTCGACATTAAGATTGTCAAAAATGCCACTGGAATCATTGGAAATGGCTAAAATTCAATTACAAATAAAGTAGCTTAAATATAAAAAAGAAATGAAACGGTTTGAAATATTATTGAAAACAGAAGAAAGCAAATCGAGACAATAGCCCTGGCAGAACAAAAAGAACAGGAAAGGAAGGCCCCAGTAGAAGAAAGGGCAAAAGAGAAAGGTTTTGGACTTTGGAGGTTGGAACTGAAAACTCAAAGTCAATTTAAAATGGAGGAGGGAAAGGTGAAAGGTGGAAATAGTGTTGAGGACAGTGATGGAGAGCAATACCATTGTAGCCAAGTGTCCAAGTGGTGACAAAGTTCAATGAGAAGGATGTAGAAACCTTTTCTATTTCATTTGGAGAAGTGGCTAAACAAATGAAATGGCCAGTGGCATGTGGGTTTTGTTGATCCAAACAAAGTTGGTAGGTAGAGCTAGCGAGGTACTTGCGACAAAAGTTTAGGAATCTAAGGAGGGAACCTCGTCAAACGTACATAGAGTTTGAAAGGGAAAAAATAAGTAATTTTGGTAGTTGGATAAGGGCATCGAAAATAGATCAAACATATTGGAAGAGTTCAAAAATTCAGTTCCTGAAGTTATGAGAATTCATGCAAAAGAGCAGAGAGTGAAGATGGCATGATTAGCAGAGGAAATGGCAGATGCTTACAAATTGGTTCATAAATCAATGTTTGGCTTCCGACATCAATTTTAATTTGTAAGGCATAGAAATTGGAGAAATGAGAAATCCTTAAATAATAAGGGAAAAGGAGATCTCATTGAAGATAGTAAAGATAATTTACCACAGGGCAAAAGGGAAAATGATAAGGGGAAAGAGAAGTAAAAAAGTTCAGTTGTTTTCACTGTAAGAAAGTAGGTCACATGAAGTTGCAGTGTTGGTGGTTTAGAAAAAAGTACTGAGAAGATGCATGTAGGAAAACAGATAAGCCAATGAATATTGAGGGAGGTGATGGCCTAGTGGTATCATTACTGGGCTGTTAATCCAGAGACCCAGACAATGTTCTCGACACCTGGGCTTGAATCCCAGCATGACAGATGGTGGAATTTTGAATTCTATATCTTAAAAAATCTGGAATTAAAGTCTAATGAAGATCATGAATCCATTGTTGATTCTAGTTCACTAATTCCCTTTAGGGAAGGAAACTGCCATGTTCACCCATCTGGTTCACTAATGCCCTTTAGGGAAACTGCCATGCTCACCTAGTCTAGCCTATGTGTAACTCCAGACCCACAATAGTGTGGTTGACTCTAAATTCAATTAGGGATGGACAATAAATGCTGCCTAGCCAGCGATGCCTTCATCCCATGAATGAATGAAGGATTTTGTTGAAGTTGTAAAGGAAAGCGGAGTGGAAGTTAAAAAGCTGCAAAAGAATGTACAACCTGGTCGTTTGGTTGAGACAAAAGTTCCAGATCTCTTTAAAGAATTTACTAGTGTGGGTAAGGTTTATTCATATATCCAGGAGGAGCCGGTAAAGAAATTAAGATTTAAGGGATAAGAGAGCAAGTCAATCATTGATGCTGAGAGATGAGGAACATAGAACATAGAACATAGAAGAATACAGCGCAGTACAGGCCCTTTGGCCCTCGATGTTGCGCCGATCCAAGCCCACCTAACCTACACTAGCCCACTATCCTCCATATGCCTATCCAATGCCCGCTTAAATGCCCATAAAGAGGGAGAGTCCACCACTGCTACTGGCAGGGCATTCCATGAACTCACGACTCGCTGAGTAAAGAACCTACCCCTAACATCTGTCCTATACCTACCACCCCTTAATTTAAAGCTATGCCCCCTCGTAATAGCTGACTCCATACGTGGAAAAAGGTTCTCACGGTCAACTTTATCTAAACCCCTAATCATCTTGTACACCTCTATCAAGTCACCCCTAAACCTTCTTTTCTCCAGTGAAAACAGCCTCAAGTGCCTCAGCCTTTCCTCATACGATCTTCCTACCATACCAGGCAACCAACAACCATTCCTGTCCCTCTTCTATCCACGTTTCCGTGATGGCCACAACATCGTAGTCCCAGGTACCGATCCACACCTTAAGTTCACCCACCTTATTTCTGATACTCCTTGCGTTGAAGTATACGCACTTGAGCCCATCTCTGTGTCCGCAAGTAGTCCCTGTCAGTGCTACCTTCTCCACAGTCTTGGGCATCCTGACTGCAGCTTATCTATATCCCGCTGTAACCTGCCACATCCTTCCTCACTATCAACAACTCCTCCGAGGAGATATGTAATTTAGAAGGAATATTGCCAGAAAAAGTGTTGAGAAATGGAATTCATGATGAGAAGAGCAGTGCTCTGTTATATAAAGTGAGGTTGAAGAAAAGTGGTGATATGGTGTTAGGAATAATAGAAAAATTCTTGGTTCTTGAAATATAGTTTTTCCTTGGTAATGACATGGGTGGATCATAGGTCAGTGATGTCTACTCTGGCTTAAACATCAGTGGAAAATCAGCCAATACTATGACAGTTAAGCCAATTCTTTTCTTTTACATTTGTTTTGTCTGTATTTTAACTGGAGCTTAAAAATAAAGTGTGTTTTGCTTAAAGTTGAGTAGTTTGAAAAATCTAATTGTATCTGGAATGTAATGTCTTACACTTAACCTAGACTCCAACTTTCCTTATTTTAAACTTATCTTTTCATATATTTTTAAGGGTGTTTGGTCAGGTCCATAACATAATAAATCTCTGGCCTATATAGCCTTCATTTTTTTCATTGATGCCATCTCTCTTTGTCTTGGTTCAGTGTTTTTTAGGTTTCCAGTATGGCCCAACTCAGTTCTTTCACTAAATCATCATATCTGGCATTTATTTCTGTCAAGACTGTCTCATGAGTGATTTGCAGCTCCTTTTGTGTACATTTGCATCTCCAGCTATCTGTGCAAGGCTGTCAATTTTTTCAGCATTGCTTTGAGCTTAATCCAATGTTCCTGAAGCTGCTGTAGATGAGCCTGTTCACCTTCTTATGTGAGTTTCTTCATATCTACCTGTAAATCAGCTATCAGGTTCGGTAAACGTAAAGTAACTGCTCTTCACATTAAGGTCACACTTGACCAAGCGTAGCATTAAAGAGCATTAGGAAAACTAGAGTCATTGGAATTGGGCAATCTCTTCACAGGTTGGAGTCTTGTCTAACACAAAGGAAGACTGTGGTGGTGGTTGAAGGTCTGTCGTGTTAGTCCCAGGACAATACTGCAGAAATGTCTCAGGATAGGTCCCAGGCCCAGCCATCTTCATTTGCTCCCTCCATGACTTTCCCTCCATTCATAAATTCAGAAGTGAGGATTTCATTGATGATTGCATATTGTTCAGCATCATTTGCAATTCCTCTAAAGCAGTTCATTTCCAAATCTAGCAAGATCTGAGCAATGTCTAGGTTTTCGCTGATAAGTGGCAACTAACATTCACACCACACAAGTTGGCATTGACCATCTCTGACAAAGTAGAATCTAACCATTTTCCTTTGACAATCAATGGCATTAATATCTCTGAAGCCCCTACTGTCAACATCCTCAGGTTATTGTTGACCAGAAGCTGGATAGAATAGCCATAAAAATGCAATGGTTACAAGAGCAGCTCAGAGGCTAGGAATCTTGTAGCAAGTAGCTCCTTTCCTGACTCTTTAAAGCCTGTCCACCATCTAAAAGGCATGATAATTCATGACAAAGCAGCTGGCACTACATTATCAAACATTCAGTCCCTCAACCACTGACACACAGTATAAGCAGTCTGTACGATCTCCAAGACACAATGCAGAAATTCATCAACTCGCCTTGATGGATGTCCAGAACCAAGGTCACAATCCCAGAATAGGGGGCAGGCCATTTAGAATTGAGATGAGGATGAATTTCTTTAGTCAGAATGTGGTGAATCTTTGGAATTCTTTTCCTAAGAGGGCTGTGGATGTTCAGAGTCAAGAGTGTGGTGCTGGAAAAGCACAGCAGATCAGGCAGCATTCGAGGAGCAGAACAATCGATGTTTTGGGCATAAGACCATCATCGGGATGTGGGAGGTGAACTATGCATCGGTGTTTTAACTGTATCCAGAAAATATCTCAATTTTGGTCATAAAATATAGACATGACCAGATATTAGTCTTATACTTGGCCATACCCCAATTTACTTCCAATCAGAGGATGTCTCATTAGCTGTTTTGTTTAGAATTTTTGACTGTCAATATACACTTGATTAGACCAAACAAAACCAATTGCTGTAGATGCTGAAAATCTGAAATAAAAGCAGAAGGTACTCAACCGGTTTGGCAGCATCTGTTGAGGTAGAAGGATTCGCTCCCTACACTACTCTGGGACTTCGTCCCCGTACTGCTCCAGGATTCATTCCCCGTACTGCTCTGGGACATATTCTCCGTACTGCTCCAGGACTGACTCCCCATATTGCTCCAGGACTCACTCCACAAACTGCTCCAGGACTCATTCCCTGTGCCAGCTGTTGTTCTAGTATAGACCTCCAGGGCTAAAGGGAGAGAAAAGAGAGCAAAAGAAGAAAAGAAAAAGAGAGAAAAAGTACAGGTAGAGAAAAGGAGCTCCAGAAGGAGCATCTAACTCTGCCGCCATCTTGCCTGAAGGCAGGAGAGGAACAGAATTCAAATTTTGAGTCCAACATGACTCTTCTTTGGAACACTGTTCATTAGATTGCCTTTCTGACCAGGAACATTTAAATCAAAACCAGAGAGACACCCAAGACATGTCAAAGCCCAGGGTACATTTCCTGTCATAAGATAAAGTGGAGAAAACAAGAATGTATTCCGCAAGTGTCTCTTTCTAGTGCAG
This sequence comes from Chiloscyllium plagiosum, assembly GCF_004010195.1. Taxonomy (NCBI): domain Eukaryota; kingdom Metazoa; phylum Chordata; class Chondrichthyes; order Orectolobiformes; family Hemiscylliidae; genus Chiloscyllium; species Chiloscyllium plagiosum. The sequence continues at coordinate 63,437,400 of NC_057710.1, forward strand.
CATAGAATAGTCGGCATGGCCAGCAGAGGTGGTTCTTTCGAATTGCTGTTCTGTTGCTGGCTGACCTTATTATTCAGAGTAAAATCAAAGCAGAATATTTAAATGAGGACAGATAAATCCATATTGCTCAATTCAAAATGAATAAGTGCGGGTGCCAAATGATATAGAAACTAATTGGACAACTAGATATATGCACAAAGAAACCAAAGAACTGCAGATGTTGGAAATCTGAAACAAAAGCAAATCTTGCTGGGAAAACTCAGCAGATCTGGCATCATCTGAAAAAGCAGAGAGAGAAAGCAAAGTTAACATTTCAGGTTCAGTGACCCTTCTTAAGAACTACAGAAGATCATGTAGGTATATAGCAGGCTGGGAGGTTGGTGCAGGGTGACAATTGACTTTAAGGGTTAAAACATATGAGGAAAGACTGGATCAACTGGGCTTGTACCCACTGGAATTTAGAAGAATGATGGTGGCATCTCATGAAGACATATAAAATTCTGATGGAACTAGACAGGCAAGATGCAGGAAAAATGTTCCCGATGTTGAGGAACTCCACAACTAGGCATCACCATATGAGAATAAGGGGTAAGCCATTCAGGACTGAGATGAGGAAGAATTTCTTCATTCAGAGAACCTGTGGAAAATTCTCTCCCACAGGAAGATATTTCCAAGAGGGATTTGGACGTGGCCCTTACAGCTAAATGGATCAAGGGACATGGAGAGAAAGTGGGAATGGGATACTGAGATTGCACGATAAGCCATGATCGTATTGAATGGTGGTACATACTTGAAGGGCCAAATGGCCTACTCCTGCACCTATTTACTGTGTTTCTATGTAAAACAAAATGCATTAAATTTAAGCTTAATTAAGAGCTGCACAGTTATATAGTAGACCTGAACCATTTAGACACTGAAAGAGATATGAACACAGCAATGTATGCAAAACTAAAAACTCATTAAGGTTACAGAGAGATAATATGATTTGAATTGAAGAAGAGCTGCAGAAAGCTGCAATGCAAAATGACTTGTGTACGAAATGCAGAAAGCTAGCACACAGGTGGATGCATGTAATGAGAAAAGTTAATGGAACATTGGTCCTTATTTCAAATGAGTTGGAGTATAACATTAAGTAAGTCTTACTGCAACTGTCAAGATACTGGTGAGACCACAACTAGAGTCCTGTGAGCAGTCTTGGCCCTCTTTGTCAGGGAACACATCATTTCATTGGAGGTGGATCAGAGAAGGTTCAGTCAGATGATCCCTGGTGTAGAGGAATTATCTTATGAGCAAAGACAAAACAGGTTAGGACTCCACTCATCGGAGTTTAGAAGAATGAGAGGTAATCTCATTGAAATGTAAGGGCTGGGCAGGATACAGACTAAGAGGATGTTTCCCACCATGGGAGAATCTAGGACCAGAGGGCACAGAATAATGGGGTGAGATTGAGATGAGGAGGAATTTCTTCTCTCAGAGGGTTGTGTATCTTTGGAACTCTTTACTATAGAGAGCTGCAGGGGCAGAGTCCTTGAGTAACTTTAATGCTGAGATAAATTGATTCTTGATCAGTAGGGGAAAGGGCAGGAAAGTAGACGTGAGGAATGTCAGATCAGTTAACACGTTATTGAATGACTGGGCAAGCTCGGAGGCTGAACGGCCTACCCGTTTTCTTATTTCCTATGGGATTCTAATTGCTGTAAATGGTAAGCTGCTTGCATTTTCAAGGAACATGTCCAGTAGACATGGGCATTGCAGGATCTTGATAGCCTTACAATGGCAAGCATTTATCTTCATAGGAAACTGGTCCAGCCTTCTAATAGGATGCTGACACTATAATGGTTTCATATTGTTAATGTTCAAGCAACAAATAGTATACTGCAAAGTGTAGAAGAATGTAAAGAAACCTTAGTTTGGTGTACAATCTTGCTGTATTCCCATATGTAATAACGGAATCAAATCTTTCCCTTGTTTGGACTATTTCTGTGTCAAGTGCTGAGCAAAACACCACAACACTGAATAAAATCAACTACAACAAAGTAATGAAAAATATCCTTACAAACTAAGCTGCTTCACCAAACTACCTGACCTCTCTCGATAAGGATATTGGATCATTTTATGGCATTTCCACTCCAATTTACTTCTTGCCAAGTCACTGCTGAATTCTGTTACTTAAACAGCTCTGAATTAATTTCTTCCTTACTCTTACTGTCCAAATGTGCTTGCAAGTATTGAAATCCTTTCTCACAGTGTACAATATCGCTGAATAATTTCTGGCAGTAGACTGTTCAATATAAGTTAATATAACCTTTAAAACTCTGCCAGGTAATCTCACAATTTATTTTCTAATGACAAGAGGCACTTCTCTTTCCCTTGCAATTGATTTTCCTAATGCACAGCATCATTTTCATTGCCTAGCTGTATATTTTCTGGAAAGCAATAATATTCTGTCCACTACCAGGAGACCAAAACTACAAGACGTGCTCCAGATAGGAATTGACCAATACATTATAGAGGAACAATATAACCTTCTCTGATAATATACTGTCTGTAGGTTGTATCTTTTAATTATTTTCAAGATTCCTGATAAATATATACATTGTCTTGCTTTGTCTTTGGCCAATCATTTAGCTGGAAAAAAAAACTCTTCTACACATACTTTGCATCAATATTTCTTATAATATTGATGCAGCCGTTGTGGGAAGCAGAGTATGTGACAAATTTGCTAACCGTCTAAGTTTTAAAGGAATGCATGTGGAATTTAAGTATTGGGTGAGGAAAGGGAGAACAGCCCTAGATCTGCTCATAGTCTCAGTAACGTAGTCCACCACTCCAATGGAATTTGTACCTGATTGCTACCATGCGATATACAAGACAAGAGCTTCTCTTTAGGAACATAGTAACAGTAGTATAGTGTCCAGCCCAGCTTTGTCATTTAATGAGATCAATGGCTGATCATCCACTTCATTACAGCATCTGTGGTGGGTGAAAAACAGAGCTAATGTTTTGAATCCAGTATGAAATCTTTTCAGACCTGTCAAACTTGCTGACTTCCTTCATCATTCTCTACAATTCTTACAAATTTCCAGCATTGGCAGCATTGTGCTTTTGCTTCAGTGCCATTTTCCTCACTATCTTCCTATCCCTTGATCACATGACTCCCCTGAAATCTTTTGATTCAACTTGCTCAATGATTGAGGATCCACAATTCTCTCAGGGAGAAAATTTCTTCTCAATTCAGCCTTAAATGATCTGCTCCTAATCTTGTGATTATGTCCCTGGTTCTATAGTGATGCACCAGAAGAAATTTAATGCTATTCACCCTTTTATGCCCTATAAGAAGTTTACAAATTTCAATGAGGTAACCCCACATTCTTTGAATCTCTAGGGAATGTAGATCTGGTATCTTCATGCTCTCTTCATAAGACAATCCTACCAGCCCAAGGATAGCCTGGTGAACATCCTTTGCACATCTTATGTGGCAAGTATGTCCCTCTTTAAATAAGTGTCATAGAGTCATAGAGATGTACAGCATGGAAACAGACCCTTTGGTCCAACCCGTCCATGTCGACCAGATATCCCAACCTAATCTAGTCTCACCTGCCAGCACCTGGCCCATTTCCCTCCAAACCCTTCCTATTCATATACCCATCCAAATGCCTCTTAAATGTTGCAATTGTACCAGCCTCCACCACATCCTCTGGCAGTTCATTCGTGGGATGGGACCATATGCCACAGCAGATTCGCCGCTGACGATTAGCCACTGCCCTTTGACCACCGAGGATGCTTAGCCACTGCCCATTGGCTACTGAAGACGATTCGCCACCGCAAATAAGTCGTATATATTTTGAATATTGGTGGTAGCGTTTACTTATTTTAATAACCATTTATTTTTGTTAATAGAAATTTCTTCTTATTTAACAACATTTAAAATGTTAGAGAACAAGCATACTTAAACTATATAAAATTGTTTTTATATTGGTTAAGGTAGTATTTATATTGTTACAGTAACATCTTATTTTTGTTACAGGAGAGTTTTTTTTAAGCTTGTTTTTTTTTGATTTACCCTCAAGTCTTCAAAATGGAAACAGAAATTATCAGTAAATGTGGAAATAAGAAGTTTTACCACGATGGTTTTATATATGTTTTTGATAAACTATCCAAGAGTAATTCAAGTATTAAGTTTTGGCAATGTGAACAAAGGGGCCGAGGTAATGGACAGATCCACACCAAGAGTGGCACTGTGATAAAAGCAATAAAACAACACAAACATTCCCCTCCCGCAGCAAGTGTCCAAGTTGCGAAAGTGCAAATAAGTTTAAAACTTTGTGCATAAGAATCGCAGAAGTACCGAATGTTCTTATTAACGAATGTGTAGCTGATGTCCCTCAATCAGTCCGAGCATCTTTAATAATTGTTTAATATTAATGTGAGATTTTACTGCCATTATAAAGATATTAAAAATATACTTCCTTTTTCTGGTTAAAGTTTGTAACTCATTTTTATATATAAATCAATAAAATGATATTTATTTTTCCTCTTTCTTTTATCAATATGTAGTACGTAGTTGTATAAATAAAGGGGACTAAGAAATAGGAAAGAACAGGTGGGAGGGATAACAATCAGTACATATATGTATTTCCAGTGGCGAATAGTCTCCAGAGGTCAAACGACCCCAGTGGAGAAATGCTGGTGGAGAACTGGCAGTAGCTAATCATCGGCGTCGAATCTGCTGTGACGAATGGTCACCAACCTCTCTTTTATATCTTTCCCCCTCACCCTAAACCTATGCCCTCTAGTTCTGGACTCCCCGACCCCAGGGAAAAGACTTTGTCTATTTACCCTATCCATGCCCCTCATAATTTTGTAAACCTCTATAAGGTCACCCCTCAGCCTCCGACGCTCCTGGGAATACAGCCCCAGACTGTTCAGCCTCTCCCTGTAGCTCAGATCCTCCAACCCTGGCAACATCCTTGTAAATCTTTTCTGAACCCTTTCAAGTTTCACAACATCTTTCAGAGAGGAAGGAGACCGGAATTGCACGCAATATTCCAACAGTGGCCTAACCAATGTTGTGTACAGCCACAACATGACCTCCCAACTCCTGTACTCAATACTCTGACCAACAAAGGAAAGCATACCAAACGTCTTCTTCACTATCCTATCTAACTGCAACTCCACTTTCAAGGAGCTATGAACCTGCACTTCAATGTCTCTTTGTTCAGCAACACTCCCTAGGACCTTACCATTTAGTGTATAAGTCCTGCTAAGATTTGATTTCCCAAAATGCAGCACCTTGCATTTATCTGAATTAAACTCCATCTGCCACTTCTCAGCCCATTGGACCATTTGGTCAAGATCCAATTGTAATCTGAGGTAACTCTCTTCGCTGTCCATTATACCTCCAATTTTGGTGTCACCTGCAAACTTACTAACTGTACCTCTTATGCTCGCATCCAAATCATTTATGTAAATGACAAAAAGTAGAGAACCCAGCACCGATCCTTGTGGCACTACACTGGTCACAGGCCTCCAGTCTGAAAAACAACCCTCCATCACCACCCTCTGTCTTCTACCTTTGAGCCAGTTCTGTATCCAAATGGCTAATCCTCCCTGTATTCCGTGAGATCTAACCTTGCTAATCGGTCTCCCATGGGGAACCTTGTCGAACGCATTACTAAAGTCCATATGGATCACATCTACCAGTCTGCCCTCATCAATCCTCTTTGTTACTTCTACAAAAAACTCAATCAAGTTTGTGAGACATGATTTCCCATGCACAAAGCCATGTTGACTATCCCTAATCGGTCCTTGCCTTTCCAAATACATGTACATCCTGTCCCTCAGGATTCCCTCCAACAACTTGCCCATCACCAAGGTCAGGCTCACTGGTCTATAGACCCTGGCTTGTCCTTATCACCCTTCTTAAATAGTGTTAGCCAACCTCCAGTCTTCAAGCACTTCACCTGTGACTATCAAAGATACAAATATCTCAGCAAGAGGCCTAGTAATTACTTCTCTAGCTTCCCACAGAGTTCTCGGGTACACCAGATCAAGTCCTGGGGATTTATCCACCTTTACCCGTTTCACGATATCCAGCACTTACTCCTCTGTAATATGGACATTTTGCAAGATGTCACCATCTATTTCCCTACAGTCTATATCTTCCATATCCTTTTCCACAGTAAATACTGATGAAAAATACTCATTTAGTATCTCCCCTAATTTCTGCAGCTCCACATTAAGGCTGCCTTGGTGATCTTTGAGGGGCCCTATTCTCTCCCTAGTTACTCTTTTGTCCTTAATGTATTTTAAAAATCTTTTGGATTCTCCTTAATTCTAGTTGCCAAAGCTATCTCATGTCCCCTTTTTGCCCTCCTGATTTCCCTCTTAAGTATACTCCTACTTCCTTTATACTCTTCTAAGGATTCACTCGATCTATCCTGTCTAAGCTGCAAGCAAAAATCCAGGTATGGTCTCACCAAAACTCTATACAACTGCAGCAAGATATCTTCAATTCTATTCTCAAAGCACCTTATTATTAAGGTGAATGTACAGTCTGCCTTTCTAACTGTTTGCTGCAATTGCATGGTAATGTTTAGTGACTTATGAAGAAAGATGTCCAGGTCCATTTGGGCACTTAAACTTCCCGACCGCTCACCATTTGAGACATTTTTCTGCATTTCTGTTTTCTTGACCAAAGTGAAAATCCTAACTTTTATTTTCATTTTATCCATGTCCAAACACATTCACACACTCTGTCCATGTCCTTCAGAAACCTCCTTACATCCGTCTCACTACTTATGTTTGATATCATCAGCAAAATTGGAAATATCACAATTGTTCGCCACATCCAAATCATTCATAAAGATTGTGAAAAGCTGCAAACCTAATACTGATGCTTGTGGTATCACTTTAGTAAAAGATAATGTTCTGAGAATGATCTACTTATTCCTACCCTCTGACTTTCTGTCCGTTAACCATTTCTCAATTCATATTAGAATATTTTCCCCAATTCTATCCACTTTAGTTTTATTTACTAACTTCGTGCATGCGACATATTCAAAAATCTTCTGAAAATCCAAATATATCACATCCACTAACTTGATTGAGTTTTTTAAAGAGGTTACAAAACATATTAATGTGGACATTATTTTTATGGACTTCAGCAGTGTTTGACAAGATTCCGCATGGTGGACTGATTTGTAAGATTAGATCAAATGGGATCCATGGGAAGCTGGACAATTGGATACAAAATTAACTTGAAAGTAGAAGACAGAGGATGGTGTTAAAAGGTTGCCTTTCGGACCACCAGTGTGATTGCCGTCATGTTTTGTAAATGATTTGGATGTGAATATAGGAGACATGGTTAGTAAGTTAGCAGATGGCACCAAAACAGGTGGTTTAGTGGACAGTGAAGAAGAGCATGGTGGCTCAGTGGTTAGCACAGCTGCCTCACAGTGCCAGGGATTGGGGTTCAAATCCAGCCTCGGGCAACTGTCTGCATGGAGTATGCACGTTCTCCCCGTGTCTGCGTGAGTTTCCTCCCACAGTCCAAAGATGTGTAAATTAGCCATGATAAATGTCAGGTTACAGGAATAAGGTGGGTCTGGGTGGGTGGCATGTCCTTCAGAGGGTCAGTGCAGGCTGGATGGCTTCTATCTGTTCTGTGGTGATTCTATGAAAGGCAAAGGCTTGCACTGACACATAGACCATTCAAACTAAACCTCTTTTACCTCTACACTGTCCATATTCCTCTATTTCCTGCCTATTCATATATCTGTCAAAATGCCTCATAAATTTTGCTATTGTATTGTACCAACTCCTCTGGCAGCACATTCCAGGCACATACCACCCTTTATATAAAAACTGTTGTCTCTCTCATCTCCTTTAAACTTTCCCCCTTTTACCTCAAACCTATGTACCCTAGTAATTGACATTTCTACCCTGGGAAAAAGACTCCAACTATCTATTCTATCCACACCTCTAATAATTTTGAAAACCTCTATCAGGAGCTGCCCCTCAGCCTCTGGCATCCAAGTGAAAACAAACTATGTTTGTCCAATCTCTCCTCATAGTTAATACCCTCCAAACCAGGCAACATCCTGGAAAACCTTTTCTGTACCCTCTCCAAACCCTCTACATCCATCTGGTGGTGTGCCAACTCGAACTCTATGCATATTCCAAATGAGGGTTAACTGAAGTTCTATACAGCTGCAACATGACTTGTTAATTCTAATACTCTATATCTTGATTGATGAAAGCAAGTATGGCATATATTTTCTTGACCACCTACCAAACTGTTTTGCCATTTTCAGGAAACTGTGGAACTGTATGCCTCTGTATGTCAATGCATCTAAGGGTTCTGCCATTTACTGTATACTTAACTCTTGCATTAGATCAGCTAAGATGCTTTGCCATGATTAAACTCCATCTGCCATTTGTCCACACAAGTCTCCAGCCTATTAATATCCTCCTGTATTTTCTGGCAATCCTCCTCACTATCTGCAGCTTCTCCAACCTTCGTGTCATCAGCAAACTTACCAATCAGACCACCTACAAAATCATTTACATCTACTGTAATATAAACAACAGCACCGATCCCTGTAGAACACCACTATTTATAGATCTCCAGTGAGTAAAACACCTTTCTATTCCTACTGTCTGTCTTCTATGACCAAGCAAATGCTCTAAACAACTTACCAGTTCATGGTGGATTCCATGTGACTTCACCTTCTGTATCAGCTTGCCATGACACAATTTAAAATATTCTTTTAAATATTAGCCATTATCTGTTTAGCATGAAACCGCTTAGTGTATTTTTCCAATTCATCATATCCAATTGCCCCTCACATCTTCATACAATGCTTTGCTCAGATTTAAGGTTTTAGATTTATGATGAACTATGTATCACATCCAAACTTCATGTAAAATTCTATCATATTAGGATCACATTTTCCCAAAGGCTACTTTACAGCAAGGTTATTAATTAGCTGTTTTTCATTGTGTAACATTAAATCCAAAATAGCCCCATCCCTAGTTGGCTCCCTCACAGAATGTTCTAAAAACTCATCTGATGCACATCTCAGGAACCTATCGTCAGAGTTAATGCTGATTTCGTTAACCCAGAGTAAACGTAAAATGAAGTTATCCATTATTACTGCATTACCCACATTATATGCACCTCTAATTTCTTTATTTATACTCTACCCATAATTACCAATACAATTTGGTAGCCTATGATAAGATCAATGTTTAGTGTTCCTTGATGTTTTCTCGCTTTGTACAAATTGATCCCACATCTCGATCCTTCAAACTAAGACTCTTTCTTAGTAATATACTGCTCATGCCCCTTTTTGAGAGTGCTATCTCACCTCTCTATCCTTTCCTAGTAATGTACTGCTCATGCTTCTTTTTGAGAGTGCTATCTCACCTCCCTATCCTTTCTTAGTAATGTACTGCTCATGCCCCTTTTTGAGAGTGCTATCTCACCTCGCTATCCTTTTGCCTATCCCTCATTTAAAAGCTAAAGTCAAAATCCCTGATGGGCAATCGAAAAAACTTAAAAAAATGCATTTACAGATTGAACAGAGTAGAAATAAGAGTGAGCACTGTCTCTGTATTAGGTGGACACCATGAAGAAGGCAAAAGTGAGGACTGCAGATGCTGGAAACCAGAGTTTAGATTAGAGTGGTGCTGGAAAAGCACAGCAGGTCAGGCAGCATCCAAGAAGCAGGAAAATCGATATTTCGGGCAAAAGTCCTTCATCAGGACGGATGGAGGTGTAGAGAGAATGGATGTCCAGATGGAGGTGTAGAGGGATTCGATGTCCAGGTGGAGGTGTAGAGGGATTGGGAATTGTTATTAAAATTGTAAGGCAACAACCATTTTTAGAAGTGCTGTGACACCATAAATCATCTGGGGAAAGTTGTTAAGCACGCAAGATTCATCTTTAAGACCTCAGACACACAGGATTTATTTGTTAACACTGTCTAAAAGGAATTCATTTATTAGGCTACACCATTTATGGTTCCATAATTACAGAAAAATCCTTTGGCACAGCACACAGAGAATCTGTGCAGCAACATTGCTCAATGAAAAACTTTTAAGATCAGGAACTTAAGTTTTCATTGCGATGTTTAAAAATTGAAAGCTTTTAAGAGAAGGAAGATTAAAAAAAAAACCTTTGCTATACAGTAGGCTTAAACATCTATCAGGCAATGAGAATAAAGAAGCTTTGATATACTGGAGAAGTGAAAAGCTTTAAAATAAGAAAAATAAATAATCCCATTAGAAAAGAATGCCACATGAAAAGATATTGGCAGGAAGATGTAATATCAGAATTAGATGTCTTGGTGAAAACAGTTCTTAAGACATAAAGTCACTGGACTCTGCTTTTTCTCCATAGATGCTGCCAGACCTGTTGCACTTTTAAAACAATGTCTGTTTTTGTTTCAGATTTCCAGCATCCACAGTTCTTTGTTTTTTTTTTCTTACAATACAGAACTCCTTCCAAAATTGATGGTAAATCTGCAGCTAAACAAATGAATACACTTTTGTATTCAACTGGGACTATAACTAATGATTTATAGCTTGCCAAGGCATAAATACAAACAGATATTTTTGATGAAGTTCTATAAGTTGCTGACAATTACTTAATCTTAGGACAAATAAATCCTTTGTAAGTGTAAGATGCAGCATAACAGTTCACCGTCTAGAGTAATCCACACATAATTTCCTTTATGATCTTGACAAATAGTAAAAAATTGTGACTATGCTTTAAAGTCAGAATTCACAAGAAACAGAATTCATATTGAAATTACTGATAAGTCTTTGCCTGATTTATCATTGGCTAAAGAAAATCGAATTTTGTAGCAAGCTATTCATAGCCTGAGAGTAGCAGAAAACCAGAGGCAACACAGATCAATTCAAATAAGTGAATATTAACAAAATGATAGTGACCAAAAGAAACCCTTTGTTTACAGTAGCTAGAAAATTAAGAGATAAGAATTGACTAAACTGTAGAAACTTTGTGGTACTTGAGGGCAACAATGGGTTCTGGTAGTTCTATTGAATCAGCAATCAATAATTTATAATTCCCTTTGGGGATTTTGCTTTATCAAACTACTATTCAGTCTTGTCTCAATGCCAGAGTATTTTTTTAATGCCTAATATCTTACAAGGATTGGATGGTTTTATTTGCCACATGTATAACATATTGTTATACATGTGGCAAATAAAATAATCTAGTCTTACATAGATTTAAAACACTTACAAAGTGATGGGCTCACCCTCAATCACAAGTGTAAATTTTTGAGGAATCCATTTGCTTCTTGAAAGACATTGTCAACATTGCTGAAATAATACCAGACCCACAGAAGATTGTTCATGACCTGAATTTTTTTTAAATAATGGTGGTTAACCAATTGGCAGAATTGTTGTTTCATTTGGCAACTATGACAGAACTCTTGAGACAGCTTCACAAGCGGTTTTGTAGGACGTTAGTTAGGCCACTTTTGGAACATTGCATTCATTTCTCGTTTCCTTGCTATAAGACAGATGCTGTTCAACTTAAAAGGTTTCAGGAAAGATTTACAAGGATGTTGCCAGATTTGGAGGATTTGCGCTACGGTGGACAGGCTGAATAGGCTAGGACTATTTCCTTTTAGGCTGAGGGGTGACCTTACAGAAGTTTATGAAATCATGAAGGGCATGGATAGGGTGAATAGTCAAGGTCTTTTCCCCAGGATAGGGGAGTCAAAACAATAGGTTTAGAGGGGAAAGATTTAAAAGGGGCCTAAGGGACAACCTTTTCATACATAGGGTGGTATGTGTATGGAATGAGCTGCCAGACGAAGTAGTGGAGGCTGGTACAATTGCAACAATATTTGAAAGGCATCTGAACGGATACATGAATAGGAAAGATTGAGAGGGACATGGGCCAAGTGCTAGCAAATACAACTACATTAATTTATGATATCTGGTGGGCATGGATAAATTGAACAGAAGGGTCTGTTTCCATGTTGTATAATCCTATGACTCTATGACTCTAAGATGCAAATGTGGTACTGTATGGGGAGAATGCTTTCAAAAAGACACCCCAGTCCATTATAATTGTTGCTTTCAACTATCATTTACAGGTTTAGAAGCAGTGTTTTTTCAGGAGCATCAGAAACCAATGTATTATATTCCAAACCACTACTAGACAAGGAGACATATAATCATCATGGAGAAAGAGACTTTCATAGTCACATGGATTTGTAAGGGATTTGGAGATTACATGTTAGCCTAAAATTGGTTATAGGTATAGAGCTGAACCATAATTTGTTGGTGGTCAAATTTGATGAAAAAAATTTGGCATGATGCCTCCATTAATGCAGAGATTTTGAGTCTATCTTATGACATTTACCTACAAGACAAAATATTTTCAGGAGAAGGTATAGAGGATAGTGGATGGACTTTCCAGAATGACAGTAGACAGTTATAGAACAAATGTTGAGGTATTTGTTTGTAAGATTGTGTCTTAGACTCAGGCCACAATATCACAGTGAATAGCCAACCAACTAACCCAGGATCAGCAAAAGGATCGAGAAGTTGTCACTATTTGTTGGTCTTGCATCAAAAGTTGGCCAGCCAAAAGGTCTAATGGGTTAGCCATGAAGATTTACTGTTATGAAGTTGAAGGTGTGTACTCTACCTTTAAGAAAGAGTGAATGCTGTTTTGCATGGATGGCTTACCAGCACCTGTCATATGACTAACAAACAGTGTGAGAGTATACTGGAAAATTGAAACTATGGAATATTTGGTTGTGAAATAGATACCTGAGTTGGTTGCTGTTTTGACAACAATATGAATTTAACCAATCAGTTTAAGTTATGCCCCAGAATGCTAAAACCCAATTGAGTCTGAATTTATTGTTTCTGCCAACTTCGAACCAATGAGATGATCCACTGTTGGGGGGATTAAAAATGTAGGCATTTTGGAAATCAGACAGAGTAACTTCCATAGCGAGAGAGAGAGAGGGATAGAGAGATATCCAAAAAATTGAAATACTCTCTATCAAAAGTATCTTTTCATATACAGCATCTCCACAGTAAAAAGAAAGAAGATGGCCCAGGGAGAATTTCAACTGGAAGAAGACAGATACAGGAGACAATAGCTGCTGGATGGTTTTAAAATAAAGTTGATGTAATTTTAATAAATGTTTTATTGGAACAGTGTATTTTTATAGAGTTGGAGGCAGATAATAAGCAGTTAAGAGAAAGGGGGGTTATAGTTGTGAATAGTTGTTGTTTAATGTTTACTTTTTAGAGTTAAAGAATAAATTGATTTTTTTTCTTTAATTAGTGGAAATTGGAAGTTTTCTGTCACTCATATATTAACAGATTATGAGGTGAGGTCAGCTTTTCTGTGTGTTTGCTTTAATTAACAGAGGGGTTCACTACCGTGTTGCAATCGTTTGGGGGCTCGGGTCCATGATTTGGACAAGTTTAGATAGATCCAGTCTGAGGTTTGGACAGATTTGAACAAATTTAGGGTAAGAAAGATCCCAGCAGATTTAAACACTTGCTGATTAGTACCCTAGATCTTTAAATAAAACATAGGTGAGACAATTTGTTTAATTTTGGTAACTTGTGAAAGGCTAAATTTAAAGTGAGAGAAATGGCTCTTAAGATTGCTCATGAGGTTCTGGGGTTTGAAGAAGATTCCCAAACTTGCCAAGAAAGTTTAGAGCAACAGAAGAAGGCCATACTTTTAGAATTAGCAAATAGGTTAGAACTGGGTCTAACCAGGGACTGAAAGAAAGCTGAAATTGTAAGGGAGTTAGTCAAGCACTTTGGGTGTCAGAGAAACAGACAAGTGCTGTACAGTTAGACAATTTAAATTACAAGTGAGACAAATGGAGTTTGAAGATAAAGAAAGGGAGCAAAGTTTTTAGCTAAACAGAGAGAGAGATGGAAGATAGAGAGAAGAAAGAGAAAGAGAGACAGAATTTGAACTTCAGAAGTGCGCATTAGTCAGGAAAGTCAACAGGATGGAGATGAAGAGAGAAGGTAGTGATGTACACAAATATGTTAAAACATTTCCACATTTTGATGAGAAAGCCTTCTTTATTTCATTTGATAAAACGGCTAGGCAGATGGCATGGTCATAGAACTTGTGGGTAATGCTAGTTCAGACTAAGCTGGTAGGTAGAACTAGTGAGGTATGTGCAACGCTGTCAGATGAGGGGTCAAGAGATTATGCAGATGTCTAACAGACTATTTTGAATGCTTATGAATTGGTACCAGAAGCATATAGACAGCGGTTCAGAAACATAAAGAACACAAGTTAAAAAAGAAGCGCAAGGTGGTGGAAAGGAGGTGAAAGGCCTCAGGTGTTTTCACTGTAATGGAGTGGGACATGGAAAATTATAGTGTCAGTGGCTTCAAAAAGGCACTGGGAAAAGGTGTTTTCACTGCCAGAAGGTGGGATACATAAAGTCACAGTGCTGGTTGTTGGAGAAAGGCACTGTCGTAGAAGATGTGGTAAAAGAGGTTAAAGCAGTGGCATTAGTGAAAGTAGTAAAGGAAACCCTTTAGCGTTCCCCTATGTAAGACCAGTTTGGAGTGCCAACTCAAGACTGGGGAAGTAACAGTGGGAGTGATTGGCAGAGTGTCAGTTCCAGGAATACAGTTTGTTCTTGGGAATGATTTCACAGGATCCAAGGTGGGAGTGACACTCCTTGTTGTAGAGAAGCCAAAGGAAGACCAGGAAACTGAGGAGTTAAAAGAAAAATATCCTGGAATTTTTCCAGATTATGTAGTAACAAGATCCCACTATCTTAAGTCACAGCACAAAGAAAAAAGTAAAGAGAAAGACGAAGGAGTTGAGGTTCAGTTAGCGAACACCCTGTTTGATGTAATGGTGCATGAAAAATTCCTGAAGAAGGGCTTATGCCCGAAACGTCGATTTTCCTGTTCCCTGGATGCTGCTTGACCTGCTGCGCTTTTCCAGCAACACATTTCCAGCTCTGATCTCCAGCATCTGCAGACCTCACTTTCTCCTGCAGGAAAAATCCAAACAGGCAGAGGGTCAGGCAGAAATGTTTAGTCCTGAAAGGCTAAGGGACTTGCAACAGCAAAATGAGACAGTTATAGATATATATATATATATATAGATGCATACTCAGAAAAGGAATTGTAATGTATTCCTGAAGGTTAATATCTTAAAGATAGAATCCTAAGATGAAAATGGAGACCACGGCAGGTTAATGCAGAGGAGAAATGGGTGGAAGTGCATCAGATTGTGTTACCGGTAGCATTCAGACAGGAGGTGTGACTACCAGTAGGGAGTCACCTAGGTGTAAGGAAGATTCAGGCTAAGGTACAATAACATTGCTATTGGTCTGAACTGCACAAAGATGCAGTTAACTTTTACCTTACATGTCATACATGCCAAATGGTAGGTAAGCCACAAACAATAATAAAACTAGCATCTTTGTTGCCAATTCCAATATTTGAAGAACCTTTCACATGGGTTATGATTGATTGTGTAGGTCCCCTTCTTAAAATTAAAAGTGGGAACCAGTACGTACTAACCATAATTACTAGTACTTACTAAGAGGCATTTATCAGATTTCTAGAGGCAATGCCATTAGAGTATTAAGGAGAAAAGGCTGGTATAGGGGTTAGTAGCCTTTTTCATACGCTATGGTCTACCCAGAGAGATTCAGTCAGACCAAGGGTCTAATTTTATGGCTAGCTTAGGCATGCAGCACTTTAAATCAAGCACCTATCACCCCGAATCCCAGGGAGCTTTAGAAAGGTGGCCTCAGACCCTGAAAACCATATTAAGAGCGTATTGTCAGGATTACCTGAATGATTGGGACAAAGGTATCCTATTCGTACTGTTTGCCATTAGAGATGCCCCAAACAAATCTACTTGTGTTACTCGCTTTGAGTTTATATTTGGACATGAAGTGAGAGGGCCTTGGAAATTACTTAAGGAGAAATTGACAGGACCGAAGTCGGAGATTTCACACTTGGATTTTGTATCTGAAGTGAGGGAGAGAGTACTTACTAAGAGGTATTTATCAGATTTCTAGAGGCAATGCCATTAGAGTATTAAGGAGAAAAGGCTGGTATAGGGGTTAGTAGCCTTTTTCATACGCTATGGTCTACCCAGAGAGATTCAGTCAGACCAAGGGTCTAATTTTATGGCTAGCTTAGGCATGCAGCACTTTAAATCAAGCACCTATCACCCCGAATCCCAGGGAGCTTTAGAAAGGTGGCCTCAGACCCTGAAAACCATGTTAAGAGCGTATTGTCAGGATTACCTGAATGATTGGGACAAAGGTATCCTATTCGTACTGTTTGCCATTAGAAATGCCCCAAACAAATCTACTTGCGTTACTCGCTTTGAGTTAATATTTGGACATGAAGTGAGAGGGCCTTGGAAATTAATTAAGGAGAAATTGACAGGACCGAAGTCAGAGATTTCACACTTGGATTTTGTATCTGAAGTGAGGGAGAGATTAAATCGAGTAGGTGAGTTAGCTAAACAGCACCTGAAGATGACACAGCATAGAATGAAGCAGATAAAAACTCTGAAATTCAAACATTTTCCCATGGGGATGACATATTAGTATTATTAACAGTGGTAGGAGATCCCTTCAAAGCCAGGTTTAGTGGTCACTATCAAATTGAGAAAACGTTGAGTCAGGTAACCTATCTGGTAAAGATGCCAGAGAGGAAAAAACTGTGTTGGCTATGTCGAAACCTCTTATTATAGAGATAGGTAACTGGCAAAACAGATGTTAGCTACTGGCCTGCAGAATGAGGAATCACATCCAGATGTCATGGGGCTTGATATACCTCAAAATACGTTAAACAATGAGGAAGTCCTTGAGGAGTGGGATAGGTTAGTGAACTATCTGTCTCAGGAGCAAAGAACCCAGTTTTAAGGTTTGTTGCAACAGTATGAGGACATAGGCAGGAGAAAGATGGGGAGGACTAATGTTATTGTGCATGCGGTGGAAGTAGGGAATGCTGTTTCAATAAAACAGACTTAATCCTTTCAAAGCCAGACAAGTCCAGAGGATGTGGATGTGATGCTCAATGAAGATATCACCGAATCGATTCAGAGTGAATGGAGTTCGCTGATTGTGTTAGTTCCCAAACCTGATAGGACTCAATGATTTTGTGTGGATTATCAGAAGGTCAACACTGCAACAGAATTGGATTCATACCCAATACCAAGATTGGAGGACTGTATAGAAAAGGTTGGACGTGCCTGTTACATCACAATGCTGGACTTACTACATGGTTATTGGCAGGTACCATTATCAGAGAAAGCGATAAAGGTTTCTGCATTTGTAACCCCAAATGGGCTATATCAATTCAAAGTGATGCCATTTGGAATGAAGAACGCACCAGCCACACTCCAAAGACTCATGAACAGAGTTGTGGTTGGATTAACAAACTGTACAGTTTATCTGGATGATATAGTAATTTTTAGCGAGTCATGGAGAGATCACATGGTAGAGTTGACAGAGCTTTTTGACTGATTACAAGAAGCAAAACTGGTGATAAACATAAAGAAAACAGAATTCACTAAGGCAGAGGTGACGTTCTTGGGACTTAAAATCGGTTATGGAAGGTTGACCCCAAGGAATGCCAAGACGAAGGTCATCGAAGAATTTCCACGACGATCCTCAAAGAAAAAGGTGTTTCGATTTTTGGGACTAACCGGGATTCTACCGGAAGTTTGTTCCAAACTTCAGCATCATGGTGGCACCGGTAACAGATTTATTGAAGGAGAACACATAATTTCAGTGGACAGAACAATGCCAGGATTCATTTGAGAATTTAAAAGCAGTATTAACCAGTGCACCTGTTTCAGTTACAC
Organism: Chiloscyllium plagiosum; assembly: GCF_004010195.1. Classification (NCBI taxonomy): domain Eukaryota; kingdom Metazoa; phylum Chordata; class Chondrichthyes; order Orectolobiformes; family Hemiscylliidae; genus Chiloscyllium; species Chiloscyllium plagiosum. The sequence goes on from NC_057710.1 coordinate 63,455,287, forward strand.
CAAAATTTTTGTAACCCTTCAAAGTTGCAAGCAATGCTAGCAATATAGAATTTGGAGCTGTACTGCTACAGGAAGATGATGATGGAATTGAACGGCCAATTGGTTACTTTTCAAAGAAACTCAACACTCACCAGATAAAATACTCTACCATCGAAAAGGAATTATTGAGTTTTGTACTGGCCTTACAACATTTTAATGTTTATGTAATAAGCCATGTGTCAGAGACAGTTGCATACAATGACCACAATCCTCTTACATTCTTGCAACAATTTGAAGACAAGAATATAAGACTATTTTGTTGAAGTCTTATGTTAGAAACTTTTAATTTACAAATTGTACGTGCTGTGGGTCGAAAAATGTGATATCAGATATGCTATCGTGGATTTAAAGGATAAAGTATAGAAAAGATTGAACAGATTTCAATTTTTTATATATATATATATGTGTGTGTGTGCACAGAAATTAATATGAACTTCGATTAATGACCTCCGCATTTCATTGTGATGGGCTTAAAAATTAGAAAAAAAATGAAGCCATCTTTTCATTATGATGGTTCATTTTTTTCTTAAGGAGGGTGTGTTTTAAAGTTGAAGATGTGTACTAGGAGAGGGAATGCTGTTTTACACTGAGGGCTTACAAGCTCCTGTCATATGACTAACTAGCAGTCTCAGAGTATACTGGAAAATTGAAAGTATGTAACATTTAGCTGAGCAATAGACACCTGAGTTGGTTGCTGTTTTGACAACAATTTGAATTTAACAAATCAGCTTAAATTATGCCATAGGATAAAACCCAATCAAGTTTGAATTTATTGCTTTTGCCAACGTTGAACCAATGAGCCGATTCAATGTTGGAGGTATGAATAAAGCAGGCATTTTGAAAGTCAGACTGAGTAACTGCCATCGAGAGAGAGAGAGAGAGAGAGACCCAAAAGATTGAAACACTCTCCATCAAGAGTACCTTTTCATATAAAACATCTTCACAGTAAAAAGAAAGAAGACAACCCAGGGAGATCTTCAGCTGAAAGACACACACAGGAGTCAACAGCCACTGTATAGTTTTAAAATTAAGTTGATGTAATTTTAATAAGTGTTTTATTGGAACAGTGTATGTTATAGGTTGGAGGCAGAAAATGAACAGTTAAGAGATGGGGGGCTTAGAATTGTGAATAGTTGTTGTTTAATGCTTAATTTATAGAGTTAAAGTATAAATTGATACTATTTTCTTTAAGTAGTTGAATTTGGGAGTTCTCTGTCACTCATATTTTAATAGATTATGAGGGGAGCTGAGCTTTTAATTATCAGAGGGGTTCATTGCTGTTTCATAACATTACATTACGCATTAATGGCCTTTCACAATCAGAGACAATTTGATGAAAAATGACATGTTCCAACTTTGCTGTGAATAGGCATCCTAGCCAAGATACACCAAGAATACTTTGGGTTCACTAAAGGTAAAGACAGGACTTAGTCCTCAGAGATCTCAAAGAGATTAGGATCTCATGGACAATTGTCATACTTATGTTATTTACAGGCCTCAGCAGTGAGACTCATTGATACCACATTCCCCACAAACAGTGGGAATGAATGAAAACAAACCAATTATGTTTGACAAATGGTCATATCTTATTGCTATTGACTATTGTTCATTATGGGTAGATTATTACATATCACACACACCAGAGATGTAATTGTCAGGGTCTTGCATGATATATTCTCTACTCTTGGGATCCCTGATGTGATCCTGTTAGATAATAGACTCCAATTTGCTAATGAGTCCTTCAGCCAATTTGCAGGCAGCTCTGGATTTGTATATGCGACCAGCTCACTATAATACCCTCAGTCAAATGGGGTGGCTGAGCACTGGATCCATGCAGTCCAATTGGTTTTGAAGATACTGACCTTTATACAATGATGTTAAATTACCAGTTCTCCCCACTCTCATGTGGCTTATCACCATCAGAACGCCTGGTGCGTAGGAAGCTGGAGACTCAACTCCTTGAGGAAAGAAGTTGACTACAGTTAAGTCCATGGAACTATAACAATGTAAGCAAGGAGGAACAGTCTTAGCAGGAGCAGTGAGGTACCCACTATAATATATGTGCACAACATCATCAGCCTTGAAGACAGCAGATGCTAAGGATCTCATGCCCTAAACGTCAATTCTCCTGCTCCTTGGATGCTGCCTGACCTGCTGTGCTTTTCCAGCAACACATTTTCAGCATCATCACCCTTGAGCCAAGGGCATCGGGTATGAATACAGAACCTCACAAAGAAAGGTATGATTGTTCAAAAGGCAGCATACTACCAGTGATTTTATTTGTTTCATATAGCTGGCGGTGATGTATGGAGGGACCTCAGGAATCTTGTTCAATTACAGACCAATCATCTACCACTACTTGACTAGAAGAAATTTATTGAGGGATAAATGACAAAAGGGACATGTGGGCATCACATATTCAAGCACAAATCCAAGGCTCTTTAGACAGCAGCTTCCAAACCCATGGCTATTTCCATCTAGAAGGAGAAGGGCAACAGATAGATGCGAACACCACCATATGCAAGTTCACTTCCAAGCTTTTCACCATTCTGACTTGGGAATATATCACTGTTCCTTCACTGTCACTGTGTCACAATCTGGAATTCCCTCCTCATGGCATTGTGGGTGTTCCTAAGAAAATGGACTGCAGTGGTCCAAAAAGGCAACTCATGACCACCTTCTCAAGTACAACTAGGGATGAGCAGTGAATGCCAATAATTCCCATGTCCCACAAGTCAATAAGACAAAGCTTATTCAAAGTTTCTGCCCATTTCTTTGTTTCCTGTTAATTCCCCTTTGTCTCCTTCTAATGTATTAATGTTTACTGTTCCTTTTCTTATATTTCTGTAAATGCTTATTCATTTAAAATTTACTTTGAAGATTTGTACCTTTCAGGCATGAGCAATATGTATGACATACCATGGAAAGATACAGTTGTGACTACTTTTAGGCAGCCTGACATTATCCCAGCTTTAGGTTAGGAGTACTTTCACTTTCCCAGATGTTCTCATTTTCAGTTCTTTCTCATTTACAAGTTGTGGAGCTAAGATAACTCTTGTCAGGAAAGACTGTTTTCTTCATGAAATGTGACAATGTGAAAGTTAAATTAATGTATTACATTTATTATGTAATGGTCACAGTTTGCAAACACACTGCAATCAGTTATCAAGTTTTATGTTGAAAGTTATTTCTGAATGTGGCTTGAGACAATGAATCAGCTGAAGAATCAATGAGAACACTTGATCTCAGCCTCTGTGCTGTAAAGGGATTTGGAAAATAAACCTACAAATATGTACTTATGCCTCGACTTTAATCCTCGAGACTAGAATTGAGATTGAGGCAGAAAAAAAACTTTATATTTTATTTTGAAATAACAGACCACTGTTAGAAAAGGATAGAACACATTGTTTTCTGGTTTCATTTTTGTTTTGTTATTAACTTATTGTTAATTTGTCATCATTGTGGTGTTTCAAATTAAAGAAGATTTAATAAATTAATATTGCACGAGTTCACAATTTTACCCACCTGTAAGGATCTCTGATCTACAGCAACGTTTTACTTACCGTGGCCAGTTTACAACTTGCTATGTTCCTCGCTGTAAACCCTTTTTCCTTGCTTTGTCAGTATCTACTGGCTTTCATTGTCTGCTTTCTGGTGCTCAGGTGAATTCCCTTATTCACTGTGCCCTGTTATAACTGGGCTTCATTTCAGGTTTATCCCTCACTTCTGTGCTTGCATTTCTGAGCTGACCTCATCCTCCAACCATAATACTCCACTATCACTTTGACTTCACTTTAGGTTTTTCTTGCTGATTGCCTCCAATTCTGCGGGTCTGATCACCATTGCCCACCAAGAAATAAGGTCAAATCCACATTAATGTGAGTACACAGCAAGAGGTTTGGCTGAACATAACTATTCCAAGCAATGATAAGAGATTATACCTCTCTGAACCGTTTGGGTCCAGGCTCTGGTTCCACACATGATGATATCACTGCATTTTCTGCAAATGATTATTTGCTACTCTTAGAGCAAAGGTATAGTTAACCCTTTCCTCCACATTATCTACTTAAGATCTTAAAAGAATTCTATGCTTGACATCTTGTTATATATTTGCTGCTGGTGAACGCAGGAGATCTGTTGCTGGCAACTGGACCAAAGGGATATCTAGGTCCACAGCCTGTTTCCATCTGAGTTGACCATGATAGAGAATACCATGGGACAGAGTGAAGCAATTAGCTTTGACAAATGTCATGTGATGTGTCATCACGAGTGATCACTGCATGTGTAAGGCTGAGTTTTATATTGTTCTCATACACTTCATTGAATAATTGTCACCCTAATGACAGTGTCACCTTACTAACAGTTTTTGACGCTGTCTGGCACAAAGAGCCACAACATTGATGAATTCTAATGAATTTAGAGGCCTGTTGAAGCTGATGCAAGTGTTTTGAATGCAGTAAGAATGCATTAAATATAAATAGATGGATGTCAGATGGCATATACACTCTTTGATGGCCCTCACTTGGCTGCTATGGACCCCAATGTTCCTCTTCTGAGAAACTTCCTTTTCCTCTTATCACAATACTTATCCTCCACGAATGCCAAATTGTTCATGCTGGCTTCATCTTCCAGATCTTGCTGGTCTCATCTGGCATAAAGAAGAAAAGCCTCTAAGTTCTGTGTTCCTCTGATATTGTCTTTTTATCCCACCCTTGTGATCCACGGAAAACTCTTCCACCATTCTCTCCCCTACAACTACCATTAACTCACACAGGCATTGAGACACCATTGTGATTTGTAAACTGAATTGTCACAATATGCTATTTATTGGCCTAGAGAAATAGGAATTTGAGCATCGAACATTGCATGCCATTTGCTTTCTGCAACATTCTATTTAGGATAATAATGTTGGGAGACTGACAAATCATCAACACATTTGATCTTATAGGGATCAACAGGGTCATCAATCTGCTGTATGAATGCAAATTTACATCGCTGGTCTAATATTGGGAATATGATGCCTATAGGCATTTATTCAGCTTATTTAATATATCATCAGTGGGCATTTTGTGGTACTAGTCATTGTGAGAAAGAAAGTGCAGTGTCTTATAAGGATATGAACATGATACTATATAAAATGCTATTCATTATTCTGACACTGAAATTTAAGTGTGTCACTTTACAATTAGAAAGTCTAATTGATGTTAACAAAACAAGGGTTGGTTCATTAAAATTTATTGGCGATTCAGGCTGCCACTTGATATGTTCATTCACACCATCTGCTAACTATCATTCCATTTCTGTCCATCTGAATATAGTTACTGCATCTCTCGTAATGGCTTTTCTTACAGATCCTGTACTGAAAATTCAAAGTTATTCAAGAATCTATATTTATTGTTATCCTTGCTTCATCTGCATGCTGTATTATGTATTATCAACAGTCTTAAGTCAGCTTCCTGAGTTTTGCTGACCACATCGAGTCCCAGATCTCTTCAGCAAGGTGACAATCTCGATGTAACAAGACTGACTGTCTTACATGAGTCTTTTTATTCACTGATAAAATGTGAGCGTCGCTGGAAATGATGCACATTCCCATTTATTTATTTTTAATTCATTGACGGGATGTGGGTACCACTGGTTGGATTGCCATTTATTGCTCTCTCTAATTGCCCTGAAAAGGTGGTGGTATGCTGCCTTCCTGATCCACTGCAGTCCTTGCAGTGTAGATTCATACAGAGTGCTGTGCAAAGGAATTATAACACAAGAACAGTGAAGGAACATAGATCCATATCAAGATGGTATGTGGCTTGGAGAGGAATTTAAGGTGGCTCCACTCCTATGTATTACCCTTGTCCTAGGTGATACAGATCACCAGTTTGGAAGGTGCTGAAGAATAAGCCTTGGTGAGTTACTATGGTGCGAAGTGTCAATGACACATACTGCATCTTCCGCACAGAGGTGGTGAGGGGAATGAATAGGGATTGAACATAATGAAGGGCTTTTGCCCGAAACATCAATTTTCCTGCTCCTCAGATGCTGCCTGACCTGCTGTGTTTTTCCAGCACCACTCTAGACCCCTGTAATGGATAAGATGCCAATCAAAAGAACTGCTTTGCTCTGGGAATTGTTGAACAGCTTGAACATTGTTGGAGCTGTATTCATCCAGGCAAATGGAGACCATTCATCACACACTGACTTGTACTTTGTGAATGGTCAAAGTTTGTGAGAAGATTTGTAGCTCGGGTGCTCGTTGCTGTGGTTCTGTTCGCCGAGCTGGAAGTTTTTGTTGCAAACGTTTCGTCCCCTGTCTAGGTGACATCCTCAGTGCTTGGGAGCCTCCTGTGAAGCACTTCTGTGGTGTTTCCTCC
>NC_057710.1:63461714-63463078 GCF_004010195.1 Chiloscyllium plagiosum
TTCGTGGATGCGGATCGTTAGCTTTCTTCCTGTTTGTCCTATATAGTGTTTTGTGCAGTCCTTGCATGGGATTTTGTACACTACATTGGTTATGCTCATGCTGGGTATCGGGTCCTTCATTTTGGTGAGTTGTTGTCTGAGAGTGGCTGTTGGTTTGTGTGCTGTTATAAGTCCTAGTGGTCGCAGTAGTCTGGCTGTCATTTCAGAGATGTTCTTGATGTATGGTAGTGTGGCTGTCTTTTGGGTTGCAGCATGTCCTCGTTCTGTTGTCTTTCCCTTAGGCATCTCTTGATGAAATTGCGAGGATATCCGTTTTTTGCGAATACCTTGTATAGGTGTTCCTCTTCCCCTTTTTGCAGTTCTGGTGTGCTGCAGTGTGTTGTGGCCCTTTTGAATAGTGTCTTGATGCAGAGTTTGGGTTGAATTTGTAGTAAGACTTTTTGTTCTAACCTTTGCATTACTGCTTCTGCTATAAGTCCAGAGATCGGTGAGCCCATGGGTGTTCCGTTGATTTGTTTGTATATCTGGTTGTTGAATGTGAAGTGTGTTGTGAGGCACAAGTCCAGTAGTTTAAGTATGCCATCTTTATTGATGGGTTCAACGTCCTGTTGTCTGTTATGTCTGTTCAGCAGGTTGGCTATTGTTTCTCTGGCTAGGGCTTTGTCAATAGACGTGAACAGTGCCTTGCGTCGAATGAGACCATGGTTTCTTCCTTGTCCATATGTATATTTCTGATGATGTCCAAGAATTCCTGTGTTGATTGTATAGAGTGTCTGGATCCGCTGATTGTATAGAGTGTCTGGATCCGCTGATCAAGTGTTTCAGTTTCTGCTGTAGTTCTTTCGCCAGCTTGTGTGATGGTGTCCCTGGTAGTGATACTATGGGTCTGAGTGGGATAGCAGAAGCAGTAATGCAAAGGTTAGAACAAACAGTCTTACTACAAATTCAACCCAAACTCTGGGTCAGATACGTTGATGACACCTTTGTAATCATTAAAACACGGAAATAGAGAATACACACTGAATCATCAACTCCACACTAACAGGAATCCGATTCACGACAGAGGAAGAAAAGGACAACCAACTCCCATTCCTAGACGTGAGGGTACAGAGAACACCAAACGGAGAAATTACCACTAAGGTACACAGGAAAGCCACACACACAGACCAAGTCCTGAACTATGAAAGCAACCACCCCAATACACACAAGCGAAGTTGCATCAAGACACTATTCAAAAGGGCCACAACACACTGCAGGACACCAGAACTGCAAAAAGAGGAAGTGGAACACCTATACAAGGTATTTGCAAAAAACGGATATCCGCGCAATTTCATCAACAGATGCCTAAGGGAAAGACAACAGAA
>NC_057710.1:63463121-63483915 GCF_004010195.1 Chiloscyllium plagiosum
AACTAGCCATGAAACGACACGACCAGCTATCCCTAGTAGCCACACACGCAGACGACAAGCAACATGAATTTGACTGGGACAACACTACCGAAACAAAGAACAGCCAGGGAATTCCTAGAAGCATGGCACTCATCCACAAACTCCATCAACAAACACATAGACCTGGACCCAATATACCGGCCACTAGCGGACAGCTGAAACTGACAACCGGAAGCGGCAGGGACAGGTCACTATAAATGCCGGAGGAAACACAACAGAAGCACTTCACAGGAGGGTCCCAAGCACTGAGAATGTCACCTAGACAGGGGACGAAACGTTTGCAACAAAAACTTCCAGCTCGGCGAACAGAACCACAGCAGTTTGTGAATGGTGGATAGACATTGGAGAGGTGGAAGCTGAGTTATGCACTGCAAAATTAGTTGTTTCTGACCTTGTAGCCACATCATTTACAGGTTTATGGTGGATCCAGTTCATTTCTAGTCAATCATATCCTTGAGGATATTAATATCATGGGATTCAGTATTAGTAATGACATTGAATGTCAAGAGAAGACAATTAGATTTTCTCTTGTTTATAACAATCATTGCCTTGCAGTTGTGTGGCCTAGTGTTTACGATCCATTTATCAGCTTTAACCTGGATGTTGTCCAGGTCATGCCTACATTTTGACACAAGCTGATTCAGTACCTGAAGAGTTACAAATGGTGCTGAACATTGGTGTAATCATAAGTGAACACCCCTGCTTCTGACTTTATGATGAGGGAAGGTCACTGATGAAGCATCTGAAAAAAGCTGAGTGAAATAATTTTCTCAATCTCTCCTCATAAAACAATTTTGCAATTTTAGGGATTAACTGCATGCTCTCTCATTGTATTCTTTTTGTGGCAAATGTTTAGATAAGGGGGCAAAAGCTGTACTCCAGGTGATGTCTTACCAAGGCTTTATGCAAATACAACAAGACATTTTTACTCCGGTACACAAATGCACACTTTTATTGAACCAGAGTTGATCCTTTGACTTGTTGGAGGTCATGCTTGACCAGGAGATTTTTTTGTTGTGCTTGATTCTAATTATGTTACCCTGACTAGTCCTGTCATGGTCAGATGCATTGGCAACAGGCAAATTGATGAAGGTGAAGTCATGTAGATTGCTTCCTCTTATTGACTTTCCCATCTTGCTGAGGCTCAGTCTAGCAGTTACGTTCTTTAGGAACCAAACTGCTCGGGTAGTAGTTTTTCCTCTCAGTGGCTCTTGGTGGCCATTGAAATCCCCTTTCAGAATACATTCTGTGGCCTCAACACCCTCAATGCTTCCTCCATGTGTTGTTCAACATGGACGAAACTGATTCATCGGTTGAGATGGTGGAGTGATTTCTGATAATTCGCAGGACCTTTTCATGAGCATATTTGGCCTAATGTCATGAGACTTAATTGATTCCATTTTTGATGGTGACGACTGCCAGAGCAAAATCCTCCTGACTGTATCACTGTGCTGCCACCTCTGGGATTGTACTGCTGGTGGGATAGGACATATCCAGCACTGATGACGGCTGTGTCTGATACATTGTGAGCAAGGTATGATTACATGAGTATGACTATCTCAGGCTTTTGTTTGATTAGACTGTGAGACAGGTCTTCCAATTTTGGCACAAATGCCTAGATGTCAGTAAGCAGAGCTGAGTTTGCATTGCCTAGGTCAATTCCAAGTGGCCCATTTAGTTCCATTCCTTTGCTTAGACTTCATAGCAGTTAGGTACAACTGTGAAGATGCTGCTGAGTTCCCTTCTTGACCCATTGCAGTTCATATGGTGTACACACAGTGACAATGCTTTTAGGAAAAGAATTCCAAGTCTCTGACTGAGAGAGACTGAAGGCAAAGTGATGTGGGTATAGTCTTGGAGGGAAAAGTGAAGGTGCTGATGTCCCAATGTGCCTGCTGCCCTTATTCTTCAGGTTTAAAACATATTGTTAATGAGTTTCTATAGTGTCATATGTGGGGCTGTCTGCTGTCAGAGTGCTTTGGTAATGGAGGGATTAAATTTTTAAGGTGATGGATTGGATGCCAATTCCGCAGGCAGCTTTGTCCTGGATGGTGATGACTTTCTTTGACCTTGTTGGAGCTGCACCCATTCAGGCAAACAGAGACTATTCTGCTGTGGATGAATCAGAATTGCTGAAAACGGAGAATTGAGAGAATGAAACCATTGTTTTTAATTCTTTGCTGATTGTTTTCTGAACATGATTGTATGCAACTTTCATGTTCTGCTTAGCTCAGAGCTGAGTTTCACAACTCACTCCCTCTCTGTTACCAAGGTGACATTGATCCATGTCTGCAATACTGATAACATAGTCTGTTTCCTTTCCATAGAATGTATGCGCAGAAGCAGGGCCATTCAGCCTATCCAATCCATTCCACCATTCAATAAAGTCATGGTCAATCTGATAATTCACGTTCCTGTCATAATTCTTGATTCCATTATTAATTAAAAGTCTGTATATCTCAGCCTCAAACATACTTAATGATCCAACCTCATCAGCTTTCTGCCCTAAAGAGTTCTGCAGATTGACAACACACTGAGGGAAGAAATCCCTCCTTATCTGTCTTATACATGTGATCCTTTATTGTAGATTATGTCCTGTTGTTCTAAAGTCCACCACAATAGAAAATAGTCTTTCTGCATCTACCCTATCAAGTTCCCCAAAGACTCTTGTATGTATCGATAAAGGTAAACTCTTATTACTCATTCTAATGAGTAAAGCCAAATGTACTCAATCTCTCCTTGTAAGACAGTCCCTAGTGAACTTTCTCTGGACTGCCACCAACACTAGTATGCCTTTCCTTGGATAAGGGCCTGAAACTGTGCATAGTATTCCAGCTGTGGTCTGATGAGGGCTTTGTGTAGTTTTAGCAAAACTTCCCTGCTTTTACAAAGCATTCCTTTTGAAATAAAAGTCAATAGACAATAGACAATAGACAATAGGTGCAGGCCATTCTGCCCTTCGAGCCTGCACCACCATTCAATATGATCATGGCTGATCATCCTTAATCAGTATCCTGTTCCTGCCTTATCTCCATAACCCTTGATTCCACTATCCTTGAGAGCTCTATCCAACTCTTTCTTAAATGAATCCAGAGACTGGGCCTCCACTGCCCACTCGGGCAGAGCATTCCACACAGCCACCACTCTCTGGGTGAACAAGTTTCTCCTCATCTCTGTCCTAAATGGCCTACCCCGTACTTTTAAGCTGTGTCCTCTGTTTCGGCACTCACCCCGCAGCGGAAACATGTTGCCAGCCGCCAGAGTGTCCAATCCTTTGATCATCTTATATGTCTCAACCAGATCCCCTCTCAGTCTTCTAAACTCAAGGGTACACAAGCCCAGTCGCTCCAGTCTTTCAGTGTAAGGTAATCCCACCATTCCAGGAATTGACCTCGTGAACCCACGCTGCACTCCCTCAATAGCCAGAATGTCTCTCCTCAAATTTGGAGACCAGAACTGCACACAGTACCCCAGGTGTGGTCTCACCAGGGCCCTGTACAGCTGCAGAAGGACCTCTTTGCTTCTATACTCAATCCCTCTTGTTATGAAGGCCAGCATGCTATTAGCCTTCTTCACTACCTGCTGTACCTGCATGCTTACCTTCATTGAGTGGTGTACAAGAACCCCCAGATCTCTCTGTACTGCCCCTTTACCTAAATTGATTCCACTTAGGTGGTAATCTGCCTTCCTGTTCTTGCCACCAAAGTGGATAACCATACATTTATCCACATTAAACTCCATCTGCCATGCATCTGACCACTCACCTAACTTGTCCAGGTCACCCTGTAATCTCCTAACATCCTCATCACATTTCACCCTGCCACCCAGCTGATGAAATTTGCGAATGTTATTGCTAATACCATCTTGTATATCCTGAAGATAGATTGTAAAAAGCTGCGGTCCCAGTACTGATCCGTGCGGTACCCCACTGGTCAGTGCCTGGCATCCCGAAATGGAGGGGTGGAGGAGTGTGGAAGGATGAGAGAATGCAGGCTGCGGCCCTATGAAGCAGGGGGAGGGCTTGCAGTTGGCCTGTGTGGGGATGTGGGAGACTACAGGAGCCTGGTGGGCAAGGGCTGGCTGAAAGGCAGCTGGAGGAACGGAGGGAGGGAAGCACGCACAGAGGAGGAAGAGCAAAGAGAAAAGAGAAAAAAAAGCCAAAGGGGATAAAGAGAAAGAGCAACAAAGAAAATGTGGCTGGCCAGCACGCCTTGAAGTAGGCAGAAAAGGCAGGGGCCAGCGCCTACGGCCATACTAGTCTGAAAACGCCAGATCTCGTCTGATCTCGGAAGCTAAGCAGACTCAGGCCTGGTTAGTACTTGGACGGGAGACCGCCTGGGAATACCAGGTGCAGTAGGCTTTTTCCGCCAGCAGTGGCTGCTCAAGTCACCCCTCTGCACTTGTCTTGTGCCAGGCAATGGAGCAGCAGGTTATTTTTGCTGCTGCTGCTGTGCCTGGCATCAGTCTCCTGCAGGCACGAGACACGGAGGGGAGGAGAGCGGAGCGCTGCCAAAATCAGCAAGAAAGGCGGAAAGAAAGGGATTGGGGCTGCACGCTGTCTGCGGGTGGCAGTCAGGAAAGGCGGACAATAGACAATAGGTGCAGGAGTTGGCCATTCTGCCCTTCCAGCCTGCACCACCATTCAATATGATCATGGCTGATCATCCTTAATCAGTATCCTGTTCCTGCCTTACCCCCATAACCCTTGATTCCACTATCCTTGAGAGCCCTATCCAACTCTTTCTTAAATGAATCCAGAGACTGGGCCTCCACTGCCCTCTGGGGCAGAGCATTCCACACAGCCACCACTCTCTGGGTGAAGAAGTTTCTCCCCATCTCTGTCCTAAATGGTCTACCCCGTATTTTTAAGCTGTGTCCTCTGTTTCGGCACTCACCCCGCAGCGGAAACATGTTGCCTGCCGCCAGAGTGTCCAATCCTTTGATCATCTTATATGTCTCAACCAGATCCCCTCTCAGTCTTCTAAACTCAAGGGTACACAAGCCCAGTCGCTCCAGTCTTTCAGTGTAAGGTAATCCCGCCATTCCAGGAATTGACCTCGTGAACCTACGCTGCATTCCCTCAATAGCCAGAATGTCTCTCCTCAAATTTGGAGACCAGAACTGCACACAGTACTCCAGGTGTGGTCTCACCAGGGCCCTGTACAGCTGCAGAAGGACCTCTTTGCTTCTATACTCAATCCCTCTTGTTATGAAGGCCAGCATGCTATTAGCCTTCTTCACTACCTGCTGTACCTGCATGCTTACCTTCATTGAGTGGTGTACAAGAACCCCCAGATCTCTCTGTACTGCCCCTTTACCTAAACGGATTCCATTTAGGTAGTAATCTGCCTCCCTGTTCTTGCCACCAAAGTGGATAAGGATCCATTTATCCACGTGAAAGTGCATCTGCCATGCATCTGAGCACTCACCTAACTTGTCCAGGTCACCCTGTAATCTCCTAACATCCTCATCACATTTCACCCTGCCACCCAGCTGCCTCTCCCTTTCAAATTGCAGATTGAAGCTTATTGTGTTATGGTCACTACTTCCCAATGGCTCCTTCACTTCGAGGTCTCTGATCAATTCTGGTTCGTTGCACAATATCAGATCCAGAATTGCCTTCTCCCTGGTCGGCTCCAGCACCAGCTGTTCTAAGAATCCATCTCTGAGGCACTCCACAAAGTCTCTTTCTTGAGGTCCAATGCCATCCTGATTCTCCCAGTCTACCTGCATGTTGAAATCCCCCATAACAACTGTAGTAACATCTTTGCGACAGGCCAATTTCAGCTCAACATTCCTTTTGCCTTTCCTATTACCCAGTTAATTTTGATGTTGGGTTTTTGTGATTCATTCACAAGGATTCCCCAATCCCTCTGTTCTGTAATCTTTCAGCTCGTGCATTCTTTCTTCTCAAGTGCATAGCCTCACATTTTCCCCATTATATTCTGACAAGTTTTTACCCATTCACTTACCCTGTTAGTATCTCTCAACTCACTGGAGAAGCCATGACAAGAGACTTCGCCAATGGACTGTTTCTTATCTTCTTAAGCATTGTTTCCATCATTTTCATAACTCTGCAAGCCTCATCCAGAGGCCAGAATTGCATGCAATATTCCAAAAGTGACCTAACCAACATCCAATACGGCTGCAAGATGACCTCCCAACTCATGTACTCAATACTCTGACCAATAAAGACAAGCATACCAAACGCCTTCTTCACTATCCTATCTACCTGCAACTCTACTTTCAAAGAGCTATGAACCTGCCCTCCAAGGTCTCTTTGTTCAGCAATACTCCCTCGGACCTTACCATTAAGTGTATAAGTCCTGCTAAGATTTGCTTTCCCAAAATGCAGCACCTTGCATTTATCTAAATTAAATTTCATCTGCCACTCCTCAGCCCATTGGCCCATCTAGTCAAGATCCTGTTGTAATCTGAGATAACCTTCTTCGCTGTCCACTACACCTTTAATTTTGGTGTCATCTGCAAACTTACTAACTGTACCTCTTATGGTCACATCCAAATCATTTATATAAATGACAAGAAGGAGTGGACCCTGGCAACCTCTGTTCCTGGGGTAACCAGTGAGAATATGAAATAGGTTTGAAGTAGATAATTATCTCATAATTTTCTTGCCCTAATCCACTCAGCATCTGCCTATGGTGCATTAACATTTTGGGGGAACTGGGATTAGAAGGGTCATACTGTCTGACATGAAGACTTAACTATCAAAGTTCTTGGAAGCCAATAAGTGTAAACCAACATGATGAAGATGATCTCCAAAAAGGAATTCTCTTCCTGAACATTTGGAGAACCATCATTGAAGTACTCCTCTCACATTCTGGTGTGGTCTTGTGGTTAGAAATGCTTCTGGGCCTTGAAAGATCCAAACCCTCTGCAAATTTATGCATTGGCTTAATTGTTCTGTATTGGGAGGGTCACATTTGACTTTTCTAGTTGTATCAATCACAGAATAGACCTCTGATGTGTATAGTATAAGAGTAGGGATTTCACATTTAAAAATAAACTCTGTCTAGGACTGGAGAGTGTGGTGGGGGTGGTATTGGGAGTTGAGGTGTTGGGGGTTGAGGGGGGTGGTGTTTGCATGGAAGTTGTGCTGGGGTGCTGGGTAACTAAGTCTGTCTAGAAGACTTCAAGTGCTTTTTTTGCAGCTGTTAACAGTGTAAGTTGTATCCTACAGACTGGAGGCCTGTGACCAGTGAAGTGCCACAAGGATCAGTGCTGGATCCTCTACTTTTTGTCATTTACGTAAATGTATTGAAAGGCAGGGAAATCAGAGGATTGGAAAGCTTACAAAGACCAACAGAGGGCAACGAAAAAAGAAATAAGGAGGGAGAAATTTAAATGTGAGGCAAAGCTAGTCAGTAATATAAAGGAAGACTATAAGAGTTTCTTATATATGTTTGAGCCTGTCTGCTATTCAATGTGACCGTGGTTGATCTTCCAACTCACTCCCTGCCTCACAGCACCAGGGACCCGAGCTCGATTCCATGCTTGAGTGACTGTGTGGAGTTTGCACATTCTCCTCATGTCTATGTGGGTTTCCTCCGGGTGCTCCGGTTCCTCCCAGTGTCCAAAGATGTTCAGGTTAGGTGAATTAGCCATGCTAAATTGTCCAGTGTTCAGTGATGTGCAGGCTGGGTGTATTAGTTAGGGGTTAATGTATGGGATTGGGTCTGGGGAGGGTTACTCTTCAGACGGTCAGTGTGGACTTGTTGGACCAAATGGGCCAACAAAGAATTAATGCCCACAGGAAGCTTCCCTCAGTTTTGGACATCATTTTCCTCAATCTGGGTGTTCTGCCTCATCTTCTGAAGTCAGTTTTCTGCTCTCCCCCTGTCAGGCTGTTGCAGTGGAAAACCTCAGCTTACTTACTTATTTGGCTCCACTGATAGCCATTGCAGATCCAGCAGGGCCCAGTGCTCCCGCTAGTCTTGCTGGGATTGCCAACTACCTGATTGGTTGGCAGCTCTCGGAGATAAGACATCCTCCCTCATGTTGGTGAAAGCCTCTCTCTGAAAGCCACTCAGTGTCTGATCGCCATAAAATCAGCTCGAGGTCAAGTGGCTAAGCAGCAGCGGGCATCCTTTACTTTCATAGCTAGAAGATTCAGGCACCGTCTCAGCCTAAAGTTCCAGTCACCTACTGGCTGCTCTTCCTGTGAGATTGACTCTGCAGCAAAGCCACAACAGTAATCGAACATCCAGGTATTCACTGTGTCCACCAACAACCCGAATATATCTGGGTACTCCACCTTCACAGAAAAGGATAGATTCTCCAATTTCAGAAAGGGAAATGTAGCATCCCATGTTCTGGATTTTCTTCCTTCCTTCAAATGCCACCTAAACCTCACTCAACAATTTTGTTTAAGCCTGCACCAGCCCCTTGGATTGCGGTGTAATTCTCCACCCAATGTCTCAGTCTGGTTCACCTCACTGCTCCTTGGATGCTGCCTGAACTGCTGTGCTCTTCCAGCACCACTAATCCAGAATCACCAGCCTCTCTGCCAACTTGCCATGTTTAGATGGGAGGCTTGTCCTGAAATGTGGGTGGCACAGTGACTCAGTGGTTAGAATTGCTGCCTCAATGCCAGGGACCTTGGTTTGATTTGTCTGTGAGGAGTTTACACATTCACCCTGGCACTGTGTGGGTTTCCTCTGGGTGTTATGATTTCCTCCCACAGTCCAAAGATGTGCAAGTTAGGTGGATTAGGCATGAGAAATCCAAGGTTATGGGGAAAGGGTGTCAGGGGTAGGTCTGGGTGTGTCTCAGTAGGATGCTCTTCAGAGGATTAGTGTGGACTCGATGGGCAGAGTAGCCTGCTTCCACACTATGATTCTATGTTATGAGGAAGACACACAGGGTTAAAACTTCCTCAGCATCTTTCTGGCACAAGCTTTGCATTTGCCCCAAATGTTAAGCCGCAGTCACTCTTCCAGTTAAAATAAGATTTATAGCTAGGTTGACCAAGGTTACTTTTAGAACAAATATGTTTGATGTGGCCGTGCCACTGTTGGACTGGGGTGGACAAAGTCAGAAGTCACACGACACCAGGTTAGTAGTCCAACAGGTATTTTGAAATCACAAGCTTTTGGAGTACTGCTCCTGCATCAGGAAGTAAGTATGTTTGATATAGTTCTTAGGGCTAAAGGAGTCAAAGGGAGAAGACAGGAGCAGGGAATGAGTTGGATGATCAACCACGGTCACATTGAATAGCAGACGGGCTCAAACAGCCAAATAACCTACTCCTGCACATATACTTTATGTTTTTATATAACCTTACAATGCTCTGTGAATAAATCTCATTAATGAAATATGAACTGGAGATCAGACATGATGGTCTACAATCTGCTTGAACACCAGCACTGCATACTAAGGCTTGTAAACGCCAAATAAAATGTTAATATTGCATCTGTGGGATCTTTTCACAGGATTACCAAAAGTACTAATACTAATGCATAGCCAAAAAAATTTGCTTTGTACAGCACACACCAGGATTAAATGGTTCCATTAATTAAAAAATGCTGGTTAATCCAATGGTTAATAAATCATCTATTTGGGAAACTGATTGCAGCCAATTTTTTGCCACAAGTAAGCCAAAATTCCATATCAGCAGCTATTCATTCTCCCAGGCTGATCTTTAGCTGCTCCTTTGTCTGTCCAACTGTTTTTCTCTCCCTTTGAGTTCTCTATCTCCACCTATTGTTCACTCCTGCCCCCTCCCTCCCCATTATCTTCTGCATAAATACAAACCTTTCCTAGCTACCATCAGTTCTGAAGGAGGATTTACTGGACCCAAAACATTAACTCTGCTTTCTCTGCACTGATGCTACCAGACCTGCTGAGTTTTGCCAGTAATTTCTGTTTCAATCGCTATACTATCTATTTTCGGACCTTGCAGCAGCTTTGTAAGATGTTACAGATCCATTTCCCACTGGATACAAATAGTATAGTGTGGGCAGAGTTGT
This sequence comes from Chiloscyllium plagiosum, assembly GCF_004010195.1. Classification (NCBI taxonomy): domain Eukaryota; kingdom Metazoa; phylum Chordata; class Chondrichthyes; order Orectolobiformes; family Hemiscylliidae; genus Chiloscyllium; species Chiloscyllium plagiosum. The sequence continues at coordinate 63,473,150 of NC_057710.1, forward strand.
TATGGGTAAAGAGGAACTTGTGGAGAATGCTCTTAACAATGTAATAGTAAGATCACAGCCTGGTATATCTCTAATTACCATGCATTGTAGTATTTATATTTAGTCTTAATATGCAATAAATAGAGGCCTAAAGAAGTCTTGTTGCCCATCTCTGAGAGACAACAGTATATACATAGATTAGATTAGATTCCCTACACCGGGAGAACATGCAAACTCCACACATACAGTTGCCAGAGCCGGGAATTGAACCCAGGTCCCTGGCGCTGTGAGGCAACAATGCTAACCACTGAGCCACCATGCCGCCCCCAATGAAGATGAGGATGAAGATGAAGATGAGGATGAAGATACAGTGGAGACACTTGAAGCTGTATATAAATTGAACCCAGGTCCCTGGCGCTGTGAGGCAACAGTGCTAACCACTGAGCCACCATGCCGCCCCCAATGAAGATGAGGATGAAGATGAAGATGAGGATGAGGATGAAGGTACAGTGGAGACACTTGAAGCTGTATATAATGCGATTATTTTATTAAGTACTTAAATGAATCACACATAGTTTTTAACTACTAGAGAGATCTCAGTTGCTTTCTTTCACTACCCTGATTTCCAAATGATTTTACCCATGACAGTTGGCAACTGGCCAGGCTGAAACTCTGCTCACCATGCCTCCTGATGTAGGGCACTTCTTACACCATTAATCTTCAAAGTTATGGTAAACAATCAGGGCTTTCCTGGACTGCTTTTTACATAACTCTTTGGGCTAGGATTTTGCCTTATTTGGAATTATCCATGCATGTGACCAATCCTGCATGTTTTGGCCAAACGTATGCTTTATTTGGCAAAGGCAGCAGCTATTGAATTCCTGCAATCTTATTTTTTAGAAGACCTGAATAACTCACCTTGATTCCATTCACATCGTAGCTCATTGTAAAACCGCTTATTAATTTCCCGTTGTCTTTAGCCTTTTCTAAAAGAACAAACCAGAAGACAAGTTTTGATCTTGCCTTTACCTCAATGAGTTTGTCTTGAACCTAAATTTGTTGATGTGAGCATAAAACCACATGACAAATGGTCCTTGATGCACAGTGTATACAACATGCATGGCATCAACTCACCAAGACTCCTTTGACATTGGCTTCTCAACAAATGCCTTCTACCACCTCGATGCTAACAGGAGCCAGATGCATGAAAACCTGGATTTCAGTCATTAAAAAACCAGGCTCATCATCACTTTCTGAAGGGCAGTTAGAATTGGGCAATAACTACTGGCTTTGTCAATAACACTCACTTAAAATCAACAAAGAGCTACAAAAAGAATATAAAGACATATTGTGTGGGATGAAGTCTTGGACTCTTATTTGTTTCATTTTGGATATACCTAGTGACACTTTGATTAAATTCTTTTCTGCCTTTTACTCCTGGGCTGAAATAAACTTTCAAAGTAATCATGCAGTAATAATAGAGGTTAAAGTTCACCAATTGATACATTTGTTTTGACAGCCAGACTTTTTTGAGCTGACTATAATTTAGAGTTGAAAATCAATATTCCACACAAAGTAAGCTTTCATGTTTTTAATGACAGAATTGCCGAAATGTTACAACACAGAAGGAGGCCATTGGGCTTGTTAAATGAGCATTATTACAAGTGCCAATCTCCTGCTTTTTCCACATTTCCCACTCTTGCTACAAAATCAAGTTTTTTTTTGTTGTGCGTTTAAATGTTTCAAAAATCTATACCACAAAGATTAAAACAAGACAGCATCATTTTAACAAATTCCTTTAAAATGTCAGTATTGTTTAGTTTTTGGGAATGCTGTTTAACATTTGAACAGGCTATTTTGATGTTGGGCACAGATTTTTTAAATGATTTTTGTTCAATGGCCTCTGACAGTTGACCTTTCAAAGATTCAGTGAAACAGAAAGCAAGTTCAAAATCTCCTTCAAAAGTGAACCTAAATAGTTGATAAAAAATAATTATGTTCATTTCAAACCGCAGTGTACAACACAAGAGTGTGGTTCTAGAGAATAGCTAGAATTTTAAGGATCCTGCAATTCTTGAAATAGATAGTTGCTTTGCAGTGCAGCAAACTGCTGGGGCATCGATCACAAATTACAGAATCAAGTGCCACTTGGCAAGTCATGTTAAAGTTACAAGTTTTAAAAGTAATCTAATGGCATGTTTGAACAGGATGGTAGTAAAATTAATTGGTGCACAAAGTGGATTGTGAGCATCTGCCTCCATTGTAGCCAGTGTATCTGCAGGCCAAAGCTTACCTACTTGGCAATGCGCCCCGAAAGACCCCAGGTTTCCTGTGACCTGATTATGAGAGCCAAAGAGAGAGATTTTAGTTTGGTGCAGAGCATAGTTATAGTATTTTTTGATTATTGCTATTTCATTCGAAAAAATCAGGGTCCATCGCCAATTATTGTAAGAGTGTAAAGGAGTTGAATAAATACTTTATCTTCACAGTAGAGGACACTAATAGCATTTCAAAAATGGTAAATAATCAAGAGACTGAGGGTTGGGATAGAAATTTTAAAAAAAATCACTGGAGAAACATGCTGGGAAACTAACGTGGCTTAAAAAGTGGTTAGCTCCTGTATACCTGATGGATTGCATTCTACGATTTAAAAGGAAATAGTTCTAGAGATAGTGGATGCATTGATAGTTATCTTGTAAGAATCCATAGATTCTGGAAAAATCCAGGAAGATTGCAAAAGTGTCCATGCAATGTTCTTAGTCAAAAAGGGAGGGAGAAAAAACAGGTGTCAATTAGCTTGATAGCTTTCTTTGGGAAAATGCTGGAGTCTATTATAAAAGTTGTAAAAAACAGAGCAGTGTGGCTTCACGAAGGGAAAATCATTGTTGATAAATTTATTTGAATTCTTTGGGAGATACATCAGGATAGAGAAAAGGGGACTGGTAGATTTAATATTTTTCAACTTCCAATAGACATTCAATAAGGTATTGCAGATGAGGTGACTTAATAAGGTAAGTACCCATACTTTTGGATATAATATATTAGCATGGATAGAGAATTAGCTAATTTATAGAAGTCAGTTGGGTTAAGGGGAACATTTTCAAGATATCAACCTGTATCTAGTGAAGTACCACAGGCCACAGTCATTTACTTCATATGTTAATGACTTGGATGAGAGAACTGCATGGACCAAAACCAAGACAGGTGAAGCAAATGGACAAAAGCTTGATAGATGGAATAGCAAGAAAATATGAGGTAATGTACTTTTACAGAAAAAGAGATGCATATTATTTAAATGGTGAAAGACGATAGAAAGCTGCAGCACAGAGGGAGCTAGGGATGTTGTGCTTAAAAATGATCACAAAAAAAACAATTTAGTTGTTAATAGAAAAGGCAGTGGACTGGTAGACCTTTATTTCAAAATGAATAGAGTATCAGAATAGGATGGTCTTGCTAAAACTATGCAAGACATTAGTTAGGCCACATATATAATACTATGAAAGGTGTTGTTTCCCTTACTTGAGGAACAATGTACTGGAACTGGAGGCAGTCCAGAAAAAGTTCACTAGGCTGAGATGGACTGAATTTTAATAAGTAAAGGATTAAGACTTATGGAAGTAAGACAGGAAAGTGAAGACAAGGCTTACCAAATCTTCCATGATCTCATTCAATTGTCAAACAGAATAAATGGGCCAAAAGGCCTACTTTTGTTCCGAGATCTTATAGCCTTATGCTCATGTTTTCTGTTTCACCAAACTTGTTAAAGCATTGTGTGCTGACCATCTAAAATGGATCAACTGGCATTGTAATAAGTTTCTTAGCAGTTGCATATTTATACATACCAGAAATGGCTATTGTCATTTTGTTGCAATTTACCTTAGAGTTCTCCTCACTATGCATGGCCCATAAGAGTTTGCAAGAGAGTGCTGCCCAAAATTACATCAAAAGTTAAAGTCTCCATCGTTTTACCAGATCATAGGTCTGCTCTCTGATTAGAGACTAGTGAAAAATTTCTTTTTATTTCTTATAAGAATTTCTTATGAGGAGTGGGCCAAGGTCAGCAGGAATGAAGGAGGTAGTAGTTGCTAATTAGGAGTTCTTCCATCAGCTCATAACTTGTATTCTTTGTTGTATGCCATTCATCTCGTTTGCTTATTTATTCATTTTCCACATGATTGCACTTCAATTTAATACACTGCAAGCTATTTCCATGTTTCAAAGGATGTACTCTGGTGAAGATTATGAAATATGTCCTTCTTCTGAAGCATGCAAAGGCAGGAAGTAGCTTAGCCAAGTGTGCAGCCTGACCAGTATAGTTTCACATTTGTATGTTTGTATGTACACATCAACCCTGACATAAAGCAGCTAGCTTCTTGTTCTGCCTTTCAAGCGTACTCCATCACATTCTCAGTACCCATTTACTTTAACTTCACCAATATTTCTCTTTCAGTGTCCTTTCTTACAAAAATATAGGGAGCTTATATTGCTCTATGATAGAAGACAGCTTCTTGGAAATCTTACACACATCAGCAGAAATATCTGTTTGTGGTAGCACACCAGCTACATACTGATGGAGTAGCAGTCATTGTTGCAGTTCACAAATGCTTGTGATTAACCTGGTTTTGGGTGGACTGACATCCTACACCTTGGAAATCTAGCCAGAGCCATAAATTTATGTGCCTGTACATTCTGACTGGCATCTTTGTGGGCAAAGTTCACAAAATTGACAACCTTTCGAACAACCCATCAGTCACCTGTTTTATTTATCTGTGGGCAGTCCAACAGGTAAGTAGCCCACTTTAATATTCTTCACTTTATACATGCTGAGTCTCTTGAACAGACACTGGTCTACTAAAGGATATGGAGGAACAGAGTATTTCAAACAACGTTTTGATTTCCACATTTACGCATGTGCGTCAACTTTGTAAAATGCATTCATAGGATGTGGGAGTCATCGGCTAGTCCTTGGGTGTAGGGACATCTACTGGTCTGTTAGGAAGGGAGTTCTAGGGCTCTTATCCAGTGACAGTGGACTGCAGTGGTTCAAGAAGGCAACTAAGAGTGGACATAAATGCTGGCCAGCCAGCAACGCTCATGTCCCATGAGTGAATATAAAAAAAATGAAGGAACAATGATATAACGAGTGGAGAGTGTCAAGCTCCTGGGAATGGTCATCCACAACAAGCTTTCTTGAACTCTTCATGTGGACGCACTAGTTACAAAGGCCCAATAACATCTCTTCTTCCTCAGGCAGCTGAGGAAATTTGGCATGACGGCGAATACCCTTGCCAACTTTAATAGGTGTGCCATCGAGAGCATTCTGTCTGGATGTATCATTACCTGGTATGGCAACTGTACCATTTAAGATTAGAGACGGTTACAGAGAGTGGTGAGCTCGGCCCGGACAATCACAAAGGCCAACCTCCCATGTAGAGAATCCATCTACTAGACCCGCTGTCAAGGAAAAGCCGCCAGCATTTTCAAAGATTCATCCCACCCTGGCAATATTTTTCGACAACCTCTACCATCAGGGAGAAGGTACAGAAGCCTGAACACATGCACCAGCCGGTTTCGAAACAGTTTCTACCCTACTGTTGTTAGAATACTGAATGGACTCACAAAGTCTTTAACATTCGCCTATACCTGTGTTTTTGTTTTTGCCGCTGCTTACCTATTACTTACTTATCTAAGGTACTTAACTCTGTGATCTGCCTGTATTGCTCGCAAGACAAAGCTTTTCACTGTGCCTTGGTACACGTGACAATAAATTCAATTCAATTCAGGATATTTTCGAGTCAGGATGTTGTAGAGCTTGGAAGGGAACTTGCAAGTGGTGGTATTTTGATGCATCTGCTGTCTTTGTCTGTCTCGGTGGAGGTTTGTGAGTTTGGAAAATGCTGTTGAAGGAGGCTTAGTGCACATTGCAGCGCATCTTGTAAATGGTATAGATTGCTGTCACTGTGTATCCGTGGTGAAGGGAATAAATATTGAAGTTAGAGAATGGACTGCATTCAAGCATGATACTTGGTCTTGGATAGTGTCAGGTGTTTGGAATTAGCTTTCTGATTGACTTCTGACTGTGAGCACTGACAACCTTACCATTATTTAAACACAAATTCCCTCTCCACTCTGATGATCTCTGCAGCACTATTGACTCGGGTTCCACTTGACTTGTCTTGGGAATTACTATTGCTACAGATACCATTAGATTCAATTCAGTCTCTGGATAAATCACATTACATTAATAATCCTAATGCAAGGTTTCAGCACCCTCACAGGAACATGAGGCTATTTAGACTTCAAGTCTGTTTTGATATATGTTTTGATCATGGTTGATCTGTATCTCAAATCCATTTGTCCATTTCTGCCCCATGTCCTTTGTTACCCTTACCAATAAAATTCTATCAATCTTAATCTTGAAGGTTTCAATCGACCCAGTGTATATTTGAGAAGAGATGTCCGAACACTCATGGTGCTTTAAATATAGTTCCTGATTTAGATCACAAATAACCTAGCTTTATTTTAAGATTTTGCTCCCTAGTTCCTTATTTCTCATCCTGTAGGAAATAATACTACTCATTGAGGCTTACTAATGTTTTAAACACTTTCATGAAATCAAAAGTTCATTAAATTATTGCAGCACAAAGAATGTTGTTTGGCCACTTATGTTTGTGTTGACTCTCTGAAGGAGCACAGTTGAAAAGTGTGGAGATGGAAAAGCACAGCAGGTCAGGTAGCATCCGAGGAGCAGGAGAATCAGCCTTTCAGGCATAAACCTTTCATCAGGAAACTACTGTGCTTTTCCACTTTTCGACTCTGATCTCCAGCATCTGCAGTCCTCACTTTTTCTGAAAGAGAAGTTCACTTGATGCCACTCCCCCAGTTTTTCATTCACCTTTCTCAAATTATAATTCAATTTCCTCTTGATTGGACCAGCTTTCATTACCATCTCAGGCAGTGCATCCCAGATGCCAACTACTCACTCCTTCATATCATTCCTCAATCCTCTTTTCTCATATAGAAATTTTAGGTTTTCCAAAACTTTGTTTTATTCATAAAAGTTTGTTACGAACCAGATGGAAGTATTGACATTTAAAAAGAAATCTGAACACATTTTAACCAATAAAACTATGCAACAAGATTCCTCTTTTTTTAGAGAAAACAAGATTTATTTTATGTACATAATATGTACTATTAAATCAACAATGTGACTTATAACTGTGTATATTAACACTCAGGTTTACGTTTAAATCCCCCCATGAATTTTTTTATAAATGCACATGCTATCTTAAAAGCTATTTATTTTCATAGGGACAAATCATAAGTAGTTGCTAATCCTAGGGAATCTATTTTTTTAAGTGCACTCAATTCCAGCTACTTCAGAAGTAAAATTGTCATTTGCTATCTCTTGACTGAGGCTACTGCAGTCACTGGTTCTGGTTACTTTCAATATTTCCAAGCTAATCTGTTTTGTTGCTTTCTTTGCAAAAGGATTCTGTGGAGGACTACCGTAGATTCTTCCACTAGTTTCAAACTCGGCAATCATCCAGCTTTTGTTCCCTCACGAATTCAATTTTCATTTAATTCAAAAAATGAAATTAAGCCTCAATCACATTCCATGTCGCAAATGATGAAGTCGTGTTCTGCTTACAGAGTAGTAATCCAGAAACCACGTGAGGCCCAAATTGCAGCTAACTCTCATTTCAAGCACCCAGAAAATAATTTGAATGAGAGAACCCTTCTAAGTCCCACTACGCTACACAATGGAGGAGGACTTGAGGTAGTGGTCTTGTAGCAGCTGCAACGCTTCGGCGGGTCGGTGTGGACTTGTTGGGCCGAAGGGCCTGTTTCCACACTGTAAGTAATCTAATCTAATCTAATCTAATGGAGGAGGACTTGAGGTAGTGGTCTTGTAGCAGCTGCACTAAAGTTTAGTTCACCCCTTAGCTCATAAACCTGGACCTTAGAATGTGGGAATTTGCAAAAGCTAGTCATTCAAAATAGAAAACCAGGAAGATTTGGGCAAATTGAAAAGAATCCAGGTTGATGTTTATCTCACAGTGTATACCTTGGAGCAACCCATCGGGCACTAAGTCCTGAATTAGGTAACTGCTCAGGATGATTCTTGTCAAAGCATACTTTATTTCTTTCCAGACCTGCTGTCCAAAGGCTCGTTCCAGATGAATATCAGTCTCTTTCCCAATGCAGCATGTGCAGGTGGTGCGATTTAGAGTATGTAAGAGGGCGACAGGGTGGCATTTCCTACCCCAACCAAGTGATGTCTCGGTTACTGTTTGAAAAGTCCCAGTCAAGAATCATTCTGAAACCAGCCAAGTAGGATCCAACATCACTTTTTCCAATGCAGGCTCGAGGACATTACATGAGGACCATTGGCTAAGGGACTCATTGTCAATGGTCTTTCTCTGCACAGATTTTTATACAAACCAAATGATGGCAAAATCTGCAACAATGTACCTGATAGATGCTTCACAATGCAGGAGTCAAGTCAATGTTAAAATTTAGTGACCTTTATGCTGTGTCATGAGTATCAATGCACAACTTGATGCAACCAAACACAGAATTGGCTTTGGATATGTTTTGTCCCCCTTTATCTAAAGATTTGCACATTATGCCTCAGCAGAAGAAATACAAGCTAAATTATTCAATCTGTCCACAGATTTGAACCTTTAAGGCCTGGTGTGTCCTGGAGAATTTGCAATGTACCCATTCCAGTATCAGTCTCTCCTTTCCACTCCCAAACTGAATGCAATTCTACAGGTAGTGTCAGACTTGAATTTGTTCTCTAACAGACATGTTTCCTGCTATATAACATGTTCAATATTCCTAAATACTTTTTGTTAATAACCATCTGATTCAGATTTATCATGGATTTTGCACTTTTCATTAACATTGACAACTTCCCTGTTAAACACTGTCATTATAACAACAAATTATTTGGTTGCAGTTGGGAATACCTGACAACAAGGCAATTTATGTTTTTAAGATTTTGAGGACAAACCAACTATAATGGCCGTAGATAACTGAATATATTTAATTAAAACATAATTCACTCCTTTGATGGCTTATAATCATTGTGTAATGATGATTATTAATATGCATATTACTTTTTTTAGCCTGGCAGAATCATGAATAAGACATGATTGAGAGAGAGGTCATGTTTAGATAGTTCCTCTGGACATCCTCAAATATATCATACCTGAAGGATACTTCTTAAACTCTGGTCACCATTATTTTGTAGGCAAACATAATGGATTTAAATCTATGCCTTGAATTGGTTGTCTATGGATTGAAGCTGGCAGAGAACCATATCTTCGTGCAGAACGTAAAACTCAAGAGATTGTAACCTTCAGGTTCCAATTCCATTCACTCTGCTGCAAGATTCAAGTCAAAGTATTATCAACGCACTGAAACAACAATCTGGTGTCGGAAAGATATGGTTTTGGAAAGTCAATGATTAGAGGGAGATAGAATAGATAATAGGGCATTAGGTGCATGAAAGAGAATAAGAGTTGCCCTCTTCGACCTGAATCCTGGCTTCAGACAATGAATGCTGATGAATTTAAGACCAGGCTAACTTAACCAGACCTAGTTTCAATAGCATGTATGTCCCAATGATAGAATTAAGCCGTGACTTTGTTCTCAAATCAGCTCCCTGTTCTTTAGTAGCGGAGGAGCTTCCTGGATATGAATATGTGTGAGTTGACATGAGAAAGGGATTACAAAGCATTTCCAGCACCTTCTATCTAATACAATGACAACCCCAGTCACACTGCACCATTTAAAAGATTGGATTCCCTTTTAATTTTCTGCTGACATTAAAGATAGCTTATCTTCAAAATTGTAAACTGTTTTGCTGTTAGGCATCCCATATTGCAATAAAATAATTTGTTGTTACAATGACAATGTTTGACAGTTTCAATGAAAAATGAAAAACTTATTTCTTTGCTAATTCTCCACCGGATACCACTCCCACCCCCGTTCTCTTTTTCTCTGCCTCTGTACATGCTCACAATCTGTTATGTCTCTTAACGTTTTTCATGATAAATCTGAAATCAGACTGGGGAAAAATTCTCCCAGTCAGCAATTTATGAATAGCAACATCTTTCAACAATAATGACCTAAATGACCAATATGCCTTGTTTGTTGCTGTTATAGAGACATACAGTCATAGAGATGTACAGCATGGAAACAAACCATTCGGTCCAACACGTCCATGCCGACCAGATATCCCAAACTAATCTAGTTCCACCTACCAGCACACGGCCCATATCCCTCCAAACCCTTTCTGTTCATATACCCATCCAAATGCCTCTTAAATGTTGTAATTGTACCAGCCTCCACCACTTCCTCTGGCAGCTCATTCCATACACGTACCACCCTCTGTGTGAAAAAGTTGCCCCTTAGATCTCTTTTATATCTTTCCCCTCTCACCCTAAACCTGTGCCCTCTAGTTCTGCACTCCTTACCCCAGGGAAAAGACTTTGTCTATTTATCCTATTCATGCCCCTCATGATTTTATAAACTTCTAAAAGATCACCTCTCAGCCTCCGTTGCTCCAGGGAAAACAGCCCCAGCCAGTTCAGCCTCTCCCTAAAGCTCAAATCCTCCAACCTTGGCAACATCTTTGTAAATCTTTTCTGAACCCTTTTAAGTTTCACAACATCTTTCTGATAAGACGTTCGACAAGGTCCCCCATGGGGCCCAACAGTGGCCTAACAAATGTCCTGTACAGCCGCAACATGACCTCCCAACTCCTGTACTCAACA
>NC_057710.1:63483966-63495501 GCF_004010195.1 Chiloscyllium plagiosum
CTCACATCCAAATCATTTATGTAAATGACAAAAGGTAGAGGACCCAGCACCAATCCTTGTGGCACTCCACTGGTCACAGGCCTGCAGTCTGAAAAACAACTCTCCACCACCACCCTCTGTCTTCTACTTTTGAGCCAATTCTGTATCCAAATGGCTAGCTTTCCCTGTATTCCATGAGATCTAACCTTGCTAATCAGTCTCCCATGGGGGACCTTGTCGAACGTCTTATTGAAGTCCATATAGATCACATATACCACTCTGCCCTCATCAATCCTCTTTGTTACTTCTTCAAAAAACTCAATCAAGTTTGTGAGACATGATTTCCCATGCACAAAGCCATGTTGGGTATCCCTAATCAGTCCTTGCCTTTCCACATACATGTACATCATGTCCATCAGGATTCCCTCCAACAACTTGCCCACCATCAACGTCAGGTACACTGGTCTTTAGTTCCATGGCTTGTCCTTACTGCCCTTTTTAAACAGTGGCACCACATTAGCCAACCTCCAGTCTTCTGGCACCTCACCTGTGACTATTGATGATACAAATATCTTAGCAAGAGGCCCAGCAATCACTTCTCTAGCTTCCCACAGATTTCTAGGGTACACCTGATCAGGTCCTGGGGATTTATCCATCTTTATGCATTTCAAGACATCCAGCACTTCCTCCTCTGTAACTTGGACATTTTGCAATGTATCACCATCTATTTCCCTACAGTCTATATCTTCTATATCCTTTTCCACAATAAATACTGACGCCAAATACTCATTTAGTATCTCCCCCATTTTCTGCGGCTCTACATAAAGGCTGTCTTGCTGATCTTTGAGGGGCCCTATTCTCTCCCTAGTTACCATTTTGTTCTTAATATATTTGTAAAACCCTTTGGATTCTCCTTAATTGTATTTGCCAAAGCTATCTCATGTCCCCTTTTTGCCCTCCTGATTTCCCTCTTAAGTGTACTCTTACTGCCTTTATACTCTTCTAAGGATTCACTTGATCTATCCTGTGTATACCTTAAATGTGCTTCCTTCTTTTTCTTAACGAAACCCTCAATTTTTTAAGACATCCAGCATTCCCAATATCTACCAGCCTTTCCTTTCACCCTATTAGGAATATACTTTCTCTGAATTCTCGTTATCTCATTTCTGAAGGCTTCCCATTATCCAGCCGTCCCTTTACCTGCGAACATCTGCCCCTAGTCAGCTTTCGAAAGTTCTTGCCTAATGCCATCAAAATTGGTCTTTCTCCGATTTAGAACTTCAACTTTTAGATCTGGTCTATCCTTTTCCATCACTATTTTAAAACTGTTAGAATTATGGTCGCTGGTCCCAAAGTTCTCCTCCACCGACACCTCAGTCACCTGCCCTGCCTTATTCAAGAGTAGGTCAAGTTTTGCACCTTCTTTGGTAGGTACATCCATATACTGAATCAGAAAATTTTCTTGTACACACTTAACAAATTCCTCTCCAACTAAACCCTTAACACTATGGTAGTCCCAGTCAATGTTTGGAAAGTTAAAATCCCCTACCATAACCACCCTATTATTCTTACAGATAGCTGAGATCTCCTTACAAGTTCGTTACTCAATTTCCCTCTGACTATTAGGGGGTCTATAATACAATCCCAATAAGATGATCATCCTTTTCTTATTTCTCAGTTCCATCCAAATAACTTCCCTGGATGTATTTCCAGGAATATCCTCCCTCAGTACAGCTGTAATGCTATCCCTTATCAAAAACACCACTCCCCCTCCTCTCTTGCCTCTCTTTCTATCCTTCCTGTAGCATTTGTATCCTGGAATATTAAGCTGCCGGTCCTGTCCATCCCTGGGCCATGTTTCTGTAATTGCTATGATATCCCAGTCCCATGTTCCTAACCATGCCCTGAGTTCATCTGCCTTCCCTGTTAGGCCTCATTCATTGAAATAAACGCAGTTTAATTGATTAGTCCTACATTGTCCCTGCCTGCCCTGACTGTTTGACTCACTTCTGTTCTCAGCTGTACCCGTCTCAGATCGATCTCTTTCCTCAGTATCTCCCTGGGTCCCACCTCCCCCCCCATCCCCATGTCTCTCTGTTCAACAACACTGCCTAGTACCCTAGCATTATCTGTGTCAGTCCTGCCCTGGTTTGTCTTACCAAAATGTAACACCTCCCAATTATCTCAATGGTTCCAATGTGGACAATGACCTCCTGCTGGCCCCTCTCCCCCGTGAGAACATTCTGCACCCTCTCTGAGACATCCTTGATCCTGGCACCAGGGAAACAACACACCATTCTGATTTTTCGCTGCTGGCCACAGAAACGTCTGTCTGTACCTCGGACTAGAGAATCCCCTAACACAATTGATCTCTTGGAACCTGACATACCCCTCTTTGCATTAGAGCCAGTCTCAACACTAGAAATTGGCTGTTCACGCTACATTCCCCTGAGAATCCATCACCCCCTACATTTTCCAGTGCAGCATAGCTGTTTGAAATGGGTATATCCACAAAAGACTCCTGCACTAGCTGCCTACCTCACTTACTTTTCCTGGAGTTAAATGACTGTATCTGAGACTTTCCCCCCTTCCTATAACTGCCATCCATCATATACTGTTGCTGTTGCAAATTCCCCATCGCTTCTAACTGCCTGTCCAACTGATCCATTTGATCTGATAAGATTCACAACCAACAGCATTTATGGCAGATATAATCCACAATAACCCTTAAACTCTTTTTAAACTCCCACATCTGACAAGAAGCATATATCACTCTACTAAAGGCCAATTTTGCTCCTTCACAATCTACCGACCCAGAAAATTGTCTTATTCCTCTTATTCAACTGCCCCAGGTTGAATTAATAGTTATGGCTTATATTTTAAATTTAATCAAGAGTCATATCTACAAAAACATTTAATCATGAAAGAACCCACTCTACTCACTATAGCAGACTTTCTGTTGGCCACACTTAAAAAAAACAATTCACTTATTTGATTCTGTGCTGTGAACTTCGCCAACAGTTCCTCCAAGATCAGTTGTGAATTTCACTGTATGCTAATTTTCCCAGATGCACTCCAATATCCAGCAATGCATGAATTCAAACAACAAAGGCAGTGTCAGTTTCTTTCTCTCTCTCTCTCTCTCTCCTGCACTGACCTCACCATGTGCTTCCTTTGTCTGTTCTTCTCCCTTTTAAAACAGCTGTTGTTTTGACTTTTTTTCCCAAAGTTCCAAAACAATGCAACAGCATGTAAAACAGTAATTGCTGCTCCTGGAATTCAAGGAAATGACCTCCAGCACCTAAAATACCTCAAAAAAAGGAGCAGCTCTTACAGCCAGAAATTTTTCCCATCCTCCATCTTGGATTACCCAGAATCCTTTCTCTATTATTCTTGAAAGATGAGTGTTTCTCAGGACGCTAGCAGAATATTCTGTTCATTTATATATATGTTTCTGAACAGGTAGTCAAGGTCATGAGCTAACATCTACAGTGATGATGTTATAATAAATGATGCAGCCTATAGGTTTCACTGTTTCACTTGGGTCTGTGCCTCCTGCAACACCCAAGTCAAGCACACTCAAAGCCCCAACCCTTTCACTGCACCTGTCTGCATCAGCACATGAAATGCAACATTTGTCCGTTTACCTTCTCTGTCCTACTGCCCAAAGCCCAAACATTCCTTCCTGGTAAAACAGTGATTTACTTATACTTCTTTCAATTTACTATTCCTGTTCACTATGTGACTCTACTACCATTGGAAGACCAAAGGCAAAAAGGCACTTTGTAGAAATCTTCATTTTAAATCATATAACTGTCTCTTAGCTTCTGGTTGTGTTTTATTTTAACTGTCTGCTTCCTTTTGACACTGACCTGTGTCCTTGGCCTTTACAGTATAACAGCAAACTCAAGGAAGCAGCAACTGTGTGGGTGGCACGGTGGCACAGTGCTTAGCACTGCTACCTCACACCGCCGGAGACTTGGTTCAATTCCTGCCTCAGGCAAATGTCTGTGTGGAGTTTGCACGTTGTCTGCGTGAGTTTCCTTCCGCAGTCCAAAAATGTGCAGGTTAGGTGAATTGGCTACGCTAAATTGCCCCTAGTGTTAGGTGTAGGGGAATGGGTCGGTGTGGACTTGTTGGGCTGAAGGGCCTGTTTCCACACTGTAAGTAATTTAATCTAACCCATCTTTTAATTAGTCACTTTACAGCATTTTTCCAAACTCAAGAGTTCAACCATTTTGCATCATAATCTTTGCACCATCATCTCATTTGTCATTTACTATTTTCCGCCTTCACCCTGTCACAAACTTGCCCCATTGTTTTTCCCCCAACTGCTGCCTCTCCCACTCCCACAGCTCCTGATTTCCCTGCCTTTCTAATTCCTTGCAACCTGTTACATCTCTTAAGATTTTTCAGTTTAGTAAAAGGTAATTAATCTGACACTACTTTGTTTCTCTTTCCTCAGATGTTGCCAAACCTGCTGGGTATTTCCAACACTTCTGTTCTTTTGATTTCAGATTCCTGAACGTCTTAGTCAGCAGTTCAGCAATTCTCAAGAATTCTAAAAAAAGTATTTTATCCCATATTTTTTGCTAAGCAAGTTGAGTGATAGCGAGGACGGAAATATTTTTCCATTATTGCGATGTAATGTCAGCAATAATTCTTCCTACATCAGAAGGAGCATACCCAGGTGCAACAGAAAACATCCTTCAGTCTGATTCAAGGTCCTGGGAGAGCACATTGATTACAATATCACAGACACCAGACATCGTTATAATTGCTTGGTGTGATAATTCAATGAAATCTTCAAACTGTAGGCAGATTTGTGTTTTAAAACTCTGCAAGCACATTATGATATTTTACTGTGTTAAAGCAGTTAAGTAAATGTAAATTGTTTTTTGGGTTGCATTTGCTAAGAACTTGAGACTATTAAGACTCTGTGAATAGTATTTTATACATGAAATGCAGAACATCTTGTCCCTGATAATATGTCTTAACATCAACACCACAAGTTCTACCTGCTTCCACCACAGAATTAATTAGACATGTAAATCTGAAAGATGGCTGACTAATTCAATAATTCCTGTTCTATCCAATCGCAATCTGTGTACATATGAATATAGAAACAAATCATTGTGGACGTTGGCGATCTGAAACAATGCAATGACCGCTTTGAAGAAGTTCTGCTCATCTTTCTGATAAGATTTCTGTTCAAGTCTCTCTTCTTATACATCATCATTACATTTGTTTTCTCTTTGGGGTGTTTGACAAGGTATTTGCCAAAACTCCCTTATATAGCCACATCTCATCTTTCGTGACTGTCTGTGGCTCAGACGTAGCCCATGTGGGTTCCAACTAAAGTTTCATCCTCCTTATTTTGAATCCACCCAGGATCATAGGGATCTCTGTGATGTACAATTTTCCTCAGGCATCTGTTCCATTTGCATCCTGAAATCCACACTGAGTGCCATGTGCTGCCACATGTACAATCTCGACATCTCTCTCCATCAGTACCACCTCATGCTATCTGTCCTGCCCCCAGTTTCACTTCATTCTTCGGCTCATTCAATGTTTTAACATGTATTATTTTCTCAACCTTTCAGGTACTAAGGGATGTAAGTTGTAAAAACTTAGAGATGCCTACACCCCTCTGAAAACTTCCTCCCTTTCCCTCTGACTCCATGCCTTCAATGGAACAAAGGAACAGAAGTAGGCCATTCAGCCCTCTGAGCCTGTTCTGCCATTCAACAAGATCCCGATTGATCTATGGCCTTCCTTCATATATCTCCCTGTGCCTTAATATATTTGCTTATCCCTTAATATTTTTGCTTAACAAAACCTTATTTATCTAAAATTTAGCATCCACATCCACTGCCATTTGTGAAGGACAGTTCCAAGCATCCACCTCCCTTTGTATGTAGAAATACTTCTTAATATCTCTTCTGAATGTTCTGGCCCTAATTCTCAGACAATGCCCCTTGTTTTACAATCCCCAAGCAGTCGCTTCTACGCCCACCTCTCAATGGGTATTTACCATACTTTCTGACATTCCACTTACTGGTGCTGAATGATTTGTACTCAGCAAAGGACTTCGTTTTATCTCTTTATCTTCTGATGAAGGATGAATGGATTTGAAGCATTAACACTGCCTTTCTCTCCACAGTTGCTGTGAGATCGGCTGACTTTCTCCAGCACTTCTTTTTTTGTTGTGTAAGAATATGCTTTTGTCCAGCATTTGCATGAGCATTTAAACATGAAAAAAAACTCTATCAATGTCCTTAAAATAACTGTTTAAGGGGCTGAACTAAAATCAAAATTCTGCGCATGCTGGAAATCTGAAATCAAAACAGAAAGACTTGGAAAACCTCAGCACATCTGGCAGCTTTTGTGAAAAGTAAAATAATTCAATAGTTTGAATTCAATCGGACTCTTTCTCAGAACTGAAGAGAGGTAGAAAAGTGATGGTTTTTGTGCTGTTGAAAATGAGGAGGGCGGAGGCAGATTAGGTAGAACAAAGGCAAGGTCAGGGATAGGTTAGAGGAAGGGAGAGATTATATGATGAAGATATCATGGAACAAAGATACAAAGGGAGTGATAATGGTGGTAGCAAAGAAAACACAAAGCATTGGTCCAGAATAAAGGAAAGAGTTGGCAAAAAAAAACGCAAAATAAGGATACAGCTGAAATTGTTGAACTTAATGTTGAGCCCAGAAGGCTCAAATTATCTAATATTCCATTGGGCTTCACTGGAGAATGACAGCAGACTTCAAACGCTAATGTAAACGTGAGAGCAAAGTAATGTGTAGAAATAACAAGCAACCAGAGGATTGAGATTAAGCTTGTCAAGCAATTGCAGATTTGCATTTGCTGTCCACAATGCCGAGGATGTGGAGGTACCTGTGTTGGACAGGGGTGGACAAGGTCAGAACCACACCACACCAGGTTATAGTCTAACAGGTTTATTTGAAATCACAAGCTTTCTGAGTGCCGCTCCTTCTTACTGTGCAGAGGAGCCTGCACTGTGAGCAGTGACTACAGTATTTCAAATGAAAAGAATTGCAAGAAGAGAGCTGTTTCACCTGGAGAGAGAATTGCAGCCTTGGATACTGAAGAGGGAGGTGGTAAAGGACAGGTCTTACACCCTGCATGATGGGATAGAAAGGTGTGGTGGCAAAGGGACAATATTTTGGAGGCAATAGAAGAGTAG
Organism: Chiloscyllium plagiosum; assembly: GCF_004010195.1. Classification (NCBI taxonomy): domain Eukaryota; kingdom Metazoa; phylum Chordata; class Chondrichthyes; order Orectolobiformes; family Hemiscylliidae; genus Chiloscyllium; species Chiloscyllium plagiosum. The sequence continues at coordinate 63,491,153 of NC_057710.1, forward strand.
ACCAACGTGTAACAGAGTGAATGGTCCTTTTGGAATTGTAGCAGCAGAGGTTGGGGAAAACATGTTTGGATGTGGATAGTCCTTTGAATAAGGATGGTGGTAAAGTGGAAATTTAGGATAATGGGAATCTTCTCATTGTTCTGGGATTGGAGGGGGTGGGGCACAAATGTGCAGCAATGGGTCAGGCAAGTTAGAACACTGTCTACCAAAGTGGATGCGTGGGGGAGGGGTAGTGGGGTGGGGGTTCGGCAGGGTTTAGTTAACAAACAGTGACCCCCATTTGAGAAAAAGGAAGGCATGTCAGTAGTACCATTGTGGAAGGTAGCATCATAAGAAAAGATGTCACAGATACAGAGAAACTGAGAGACAAAATGGAGTCCTTACAGGAGGAAGGGTGTAGGCATGTACAGTCAAGGTGATGTTCGAGGTGATGGGCTACAATAAATATTAATAGGCAACTAATTCCCTGAAAGGAGACAGAGAAGGCAAGGTGGGGGAGGAAAATATTAGAGGTGGATTGTGTGAATATAAGTGAACTTTGGGATTGGAAACAAAATTAATTACTTTTCCAAGTTCTGGGTCAGAGCAGGAACCAAAAGCCCCACTGATGCATTGAAGTGGGCCTGAGTACAACTCGAACAAGGAATGTTCCATACACTCCAGAAGAAGACAGACATAACTAGAGTCCATCCAAAGCAACACCTTTTAATTGGAGAAAGTGACACAAGTTCAAAGAGGAATTGTTCAATTAGTGAGAACAAGTTGAGCCAGTCAGAGGAGGATGCTCGAAATGATTGTTGCTTGTGTTTCCTTTCAACAACGAAGTGGAAAGGTCTCAGACTATCCCGATGGAGTTGGAGCAGTGGATAGATGGATTAGATGTCCAGAGAGAAGATGAGGTGGTTGGGGCCGGGAAAAGATACAAGGTATCAGAAACACCACAAATGCAGGAAAAGGAAACTGGATAAGGGAAAGAGTCAAGAAAGGAAGAAATTAATTCAGTGGGGCATGAACTGGTTGAAACAACAGACCTACAAAGGCAGTCCTGTTTGTGGATTTTGGGAAGGGGTCATTTACACAGGAAGCTATAGAGGGAAGATCTCCAGAAGAGATGAGGTCAGTCACAGTTCTGGAAATCATGGCTTCATATGCAATGGTCTAGGGGTGGGAGCTGGAAATATTGAGAGAAAGGGTTCAGCATCTGTGAAGTGGAGGTAATTGTGCCAGACAACAACAACATGAACCTTGTCAACAGGTTTTCTAACAATGTCAGAGAATGATAGTGCAGGAGGTTCACGGGATGGCAGGTTAGAATGTGAGAGTAACAGAAATAATTAAGATGACCAATGTCACTTTGACAGTTCTCAATGTCAAGTGCAGTTACCTCTTATTTTCATGACTCTCTTTAGTTTAAACAGAGGTGCTCTTTATTTATAATTAACAACACTCCAGAACAAATGTTTTGTTTCAACAGCACTTAATATTTGGAAGCATCCAGGACAAAGCAGCCCACTTGATAGGCATTACATCTGTATACATTCATTCCACTGATGCTCAGTAGCAACTGTGTCTACATGATGCATCGCGGAAACTCTCTAAGGCACCTTCAATAGTACCTGCCAAATCCATGACCAACTCCATCTAGAAGGACAAGGCCAACAGATACATGGGAACATCACCACCTGTAAGATCCCTTTCAAATTGCACACCTCCATGACTTTGGAATATATTGCTGTTTCTTCAGTGTCACGAGTCAAACTCCTGGAAATCCTCCCCGAACATCATTGTGGATCTGCTTACACCAGATGGACTGCAGCAGTGCAAGAAGACAGCTCACTACCACCTTCTCAAGGGTAACTAGGAATGGGCCATAAATATTGGCCCAGCCAATGATGCCCTTAGCCGATTAATGAACGAAAGTCATATTGGATTCAAAAAATTAACTCTGTTCTCTCCAAAGGGATTTTGGAATATTGTGCACAATTCTGGTCTCCCATCTATAGGAAGGATGTTGTGAAACTTGAAAGGGTTCGGAAAAGATTTACAAGGGTGTTGCCAGAGTTAGAGACTTTGAGCTACAGGGAGATGCTTAATAGGCTGGGGCCATTGTCTGTGGAGCGTCGGAGGCTGAGGAGCGACATTATAGAACTTTATAAAATCATGAGGGCATGGATAGGGTATATAGACAAGGTCTTTTCCCTCGGGTGGGGGAGTCCAGAACTAGAGGAAACAAGTTTAAGGTGAGAGGGTAAATATTTTAAAAGGGACCTAAGGGGCAACCTTTTTTACACAGAGGGTGGTGCGTGTATGGAGTGAGCTGCCAGAGGAAGAGGTGGAGGCTGGTAAAATTGCAACACTTAAAAGGCATTTGGATGGGTATATGAATAAGAGAGGTTTAGAGGGATATGGGCCAAATGCTGGCAAATGGGACTAGATTAGTTTAGGATACTTGTTCAGCATGGATGAGTTGGACCGAAGGGTCTGTTTCCATGCTGTACATCTCTATGACATTATATTGCCAAACATTCTGAATATTTCCAGCTTCTTCTGTTTTGGTTCCCAGTTTATTGAAGCCAATTATTTCAGGTATATAGTGCTACATTGGTCAAATAGTACCAGTCAGCCTTCCTCAGTCAGAACAATAAAAATACTTGGTGTGAATTAAACCTTTAATAATCTTGAACTCAATTTCAAATCAAAAGCAATTTACATTTAAATTACAACACGCAAATAGGCTATTTCACCCATTGTGAATGTTGGATGTTTAGTCGCCACATTAACAATAGTTGTGATTGCAAATGGCCTCCTAGCTCTCATATCCATTTGTCTTCCTTTCTTTAATCACTTATCTAATCTCTTCTTTAATGTTCACAGTGTCTGCTGAGATCACAAACTCCAGTTGTGCATTACAGCATTCCAGCCTCTCTGTAAAAATGCTTCTGTTCTCTGCCTGAAATACCTTATATTTAAAGTACATCTACGTTGCCCTGTCTTATCCCAGATAATTCAATCACTAGAAACAAAACAAAATAAAACAAAGAACTGCCAAAGTTGGAAATCAGAAACAAAAACAGAAATTGTGAGCAAAATGCACCAGGCCTGGCAGCCTCTGTCAAGAGAGAAACAGAGTTAACATTTTTAGTCCAGTGACCAGTTCTGAAGAAGAGTCGCTGAACTAAAGCATGTTAACTCTGCTTTCTCAGACTTGCTGAATCACAAAAAACATCCTGTTTCAATGAATTCCATTCCACATTTCATAAAGTTAAATATTTGAAGTTGTTGGTTGGTTCACTGAGCTGGCTGATTTTCTTGCAAATGTTTTGTCTTCCTCCTGGGTGGCATCTGCAGTGCTGTGTAGCCTCTGGATGAAGCACTGTCATTGTGATCTGCCCTGAATTTATATGGTTTTGTTTGTTATAGCAGGTGGTTCTATTTTCGGTTTTGTCCTGTACTGGTCTGTAAATGAGATTTATTTCAATGTGTTATTTTTATGGAACCAATGAATGAATACCAGGCCTCCAGGAATTCCTGAGCTTGTCTTTGTTTTGCCTGTCCCAGTATCGTAATATTGTCCCAGTTGAACTGGTGTCCTTCATTGTCAGTGTGTTTTGGTATGAGGGAAGACTGGTCATGTCGTTTTGTTGCACGTTGATGCTCATATACTCTGGTGGTGCATTTTCTGCCTGTTTGTCCTGTGTAATCTTCCTCACAGTTGCTGCATGGTATTTTGTATATCACATTTGTCCTGCATGTTGTGACTGTGGGGTATTTTGTCTTGGATAGTATCTGGTGAAGTGCAGCTGTTGGTTTGTGTGCTGTCATTATTCTCAGAGGACGCATTGATCCTGAGTTACAGATATTCACTAAAACCTGAAGTTGAATATTTCTATCACAATCACCTGACATTATCATTTACTTCAGAAATTTTGTCTTAGGCAGGTTAACAACATAGGCCTTTCCAAAGTTTGGGTTAGAGCCCTCAGTGGGTCCATCAGCCAAATGTTTGGTGTTGCAGCTTGGAGGCAGCAGGGGTTGCTGGGTGTTCCAACTGAGCACTGACAGCTGGATGATGCCTTTCCCTCTTTGCAGATTTTAATGATGGGCATGGCCTAACTGGATAATATTTGAGGCCTGCTTCCTGTTCTGAAGAATCTAATGAAGAAGTATTTTATTGTGAAAACCTGACAGTTAAACATCCCCAACACCCCATTGTCACTGATCTCTTCTCATTCTAGATTTATCGTAGCTCTCCTCTGGCCCTTCCCAGTCGCTGCTCCCCACCCACACTAACCTCACTCCACTCCCCACAGCTCCCCACCCACACTATTCCCCCTCCACTCCCCACAGCA
>NC_057710.1:63497414-63504408 GCF_004010195.1 Chiloscyllium plagiosum
ACTCCCCACAGTTCTCCGCCCAGCCTCCACCCTCTCCCACCATCCCTACTCCCTACATCATCACCCAGCCACTTTCTCAGCTCTCCAGGTTCCACATCCTCTGGGGTCATGTCAATTGGCAAGCCCTAAAATGGAGTCACCATGACTAAACGTTTGGGAAACACTGATCAAACATCCAGAGGCAAAGATTAAATATGAAGAAAAGTTAAATATACTATGTGTTAATAAAGAGTGAACTTTTGTTAAAACGCTGATTATACAAGTACGATGAAACATTTGTCATTTTGCTGATACTGTATAATAGATACATATGGAAAATTGCATAATTCATTAGCAAGTAATATTTTAAAAGGAATCTTGTCAAAGTGAAGTTCTTCAAATGACCCAAATTTATTCATGAATATCTCCTAGGTCAGAACTAATTTAAATCAATTAAGAATTGTTAATTTTGTTTAGTGGGAGTTGTGTGTGTGCAATCTATTAAAAGATGTCAAAATAAATGATCCGAAGGCAATGGAATTTAGTTTAAAGATATTTCACATGAGTTAAAAACAAAGTAACTGCATCCTTTGTTCGGCTCTAATAGTTTTAACTTTCTTTCTAATTGGAGGCAAATAAAATGCACCATTTTCTAATGAACCTAATGTAGTTACTTTGGGCTGAGTTTTTAAAAATCTTCTGACTGCGTTTTGGCAAAGACAAAGGCAGGCATGTAACCTGCTCACCAGCAGGACAGTCTAAACTACATGCCCCATTAGCCTGCCCCTGACATTGGTCTAGGTCAGTGCTATGTCACGGGCGAAATATAAAGCAGTGCAGAAAGAGGTTAATGACCATCAGCACTCTGCGAGGGTAAGTGGGACCATGTTCTCACACTCACAGGACCAGCACTCACTCTAATTCTGCCACTGCATCCACCTTGCTCTCTATGGCTCATCAACTGCAATTCTCATGATTGCATCTAGCATTTCCACTTCACAATTCTTGCCCACCTTGTTTTTCCAAGCGACTATCTCTTCCAGCTTTCTGTGCATCCAACTCACTCACTGGAGACACCTCACCCTGTCTCCTAAACTATAGATTCCAGCAACTATTATTTCATCTGCTGTCATACTCAGCCCCTCTTCATAAGTATCAACATCAACTTTACCAGTTTCTTCATCTTCCCTCCCACCACCTCATCCCACATCCAACACGGCACGCCCTGTTGACCTGACCTACCTGTCAATCTTCCCACCTATCCGCTCCAGCCTCTCCACTGACCTATACTATTAGCCCCCACTTGCATTGCATTTCCAGTACCTTCCATCCACCTTACACCCCAATAATCTCTGGATACAGCGCATTATGTTCTGTATCAGGGTGACAGGGCACCTACTCACACAGTGTTCCAAGACCACCTCTGAAAAATACACGCACCAAACAACCTCACTGCCCTGTGGCTGACCATTTCAACTCCCCCTCCCACTCTACCAAGGACATATAAGTCCTGTGCCTACTCCACTGCCAAATCCAAACCACCTGCCAACTGGAAGAAAATACTTCATCTTCCACCTTGGGGCCCTTCAACCACACGGCATCAACATCAACTTCACCAGTTTCCACATCTCCACCTCCCCCCACCTCATCCCCAGATCCAAACTGCCAACTTGGCATGACCCTCTTGACCTGACCTACCTGCCCCACTTCCTTCCCACCTATCTGCTCCACTCTCCCCACTAAGCTATCACAATCACCTCCCACCTATTGCCTTCCCAGCTACATTCCCCCAGCCTCACCCCCACCTTGCTATTTATTTCTCAGCCCCCTTTCCCCTCCACATTCCTGATGAAGGGCTTATGCCTGAAATGTTGACTCTCCTGCTCCTCAGATGCTATCTGACCTGCTGTGCTTTTCTAACACCACCCTTTCGACCTGACTCTCCAGTATCTGCAGTCCTCACTTTCTCCTTTACCATGCAGCTGTTTGGTTGAAGCACACAGACCATGTTTGCTGCATTAACTGTGGCACATGCTGCGGATGTGACATTGCCATAGCATGGAGCTAGACAGTGATATATGCTTCTGCTTGACTGGGTCAGTGCTTCCCACTGTGACAAGTTGCCTGCCTCTCTCTCTCCCTCTGTTAAAATTAGTGCAATGTAAATCAATGGGCTTGCAGTCTCCAGGCAGGTATTAAGAGATAATACCAAGAGCCACAAATTCTGTGCAAACGCTTGATATCCACAGGAATATTTTTTTAAAAGGAAAAGGTTTTAATTTCCTGAGACTACTCTAGAATGCTGAGGTGACCAATCATCTAATGATTGATTTTCAGATGGGGTCTGTAAATAGGCAATAAGTGTCCAACTAACATATTTAAATATATAATCAGGAGGACAGGTACAAAAATAATTACATGTCAATTGAATATTAAACATCACCTCAAGGGGCCTGGAAATTATGTTACAGGTTTATGGCGGTATTTTGAGTAAAGTATTTGATTCAAAGCCCAACACCAAAGGAAGAGTATCTTGGCATAAGAGAGTAAGAAAGACTAAAAAGTGATATGGAGGAAAAGCAGATAAACTTAGTAGAAGAGTACAGATCAGCCAAAGATCCAATAAGGTTCACAAAAGTACTCAATGCCTGTCCAAATTGGAAATGGGCCACACGAAGAACTGATATATTCCAAATTCCAGTACTCATTTTGTATGCACAGTACAAAAAATGAGACACATACTCAAAATACCAACAAATAGATAGCGAGACTAGAGTCATGAGCCTTGTACTCATTGGAGTTTAGAAGACTGGGAGGTGGATTTATAAAAAGTCGCATGGATTTACTGCCTGCAGATTGTGTGCTTCTTGAGCAAAATATGTCATATTTTATAAATTCCTATGTTGGAAATAGAATCAGTCTAAAGGTTAGAATACACCTTTAATGCATTGTCTGAGCTTAGATGTTATCATTATTTTTTATAAAATATTAAGTTATCTCGGGAATGTGACTTGAAAGGAGTTCTGGGATTTACATATTAATGAATCAAAACCTGCAACCTATTCTAAAAGGTGAAAGTCTTAACAACAACCTAGGACTGTTCAATATTTTGTATTAGTTGCATGATACTATGATCTTGCACTATAAATTCTGTGCCTTATGATCCTGCCCCACTAGCGACCTGATGAAGGAGCAGAGCTCTGAAAGCTAGTACAGTACTTCCAAATAAACCTGTTGGACTATAACCTCATGTTGTGTGGTTGTTAACTTGGTTCAAGAAAGCAGTTTTCTACCACCGTCTCACAGCCCATTAGGGGTGTGCAATAAATGTCCACATCCCAGGAGCAAATTTTTAAAATATATACTTTCAACAGTTCAATAAGTAGTTTTGCAGTCCTTTGCCAATTTAAAACATCTCCACTGATGTTCACAAAGTGCAAGATCTTCAAGAAGCTTCAATCAGCTGTTTGCACCTCATTAACATGCAATTAACTTAGCAAAGAGATGGTGCATGCAACTGCTAACAATTAAGAGAGATAGTTGCTAAGTGAGATTTTCTGTTTTTGTGAAATATATCAGTCGTTGATCTTTTTGGTCTTTCTAGTCACCAGCTTGAGTAGTAAATCTTGCCAACATTAATTGTGGTGGAATCTATGCAGAAAACTTTCTATAAAAACAGAACATGGCAAAAATTAGAAATCTGAAATTAAAAACTGGAAATACTGGAGGATTCAGCAAGTCTGATACATCTGCAGATAGAGGAACAGAGTTAACATTGCCTATGACCTTTCTGATTACTTCATATAAATGGAATAATAGTCTTCAGAATAGTTATGTTTTGGTGTCAGCTGTGACTTTGTTAGCAGAACACTGAATCATAGGCTGCCTATAGAGTGGGCAGAGGTCTTCCATCCCATCGAGTCTTAGACAACTCTCGGAAGAGCATCCCTCCTACACCTAGCCCTATAAACCCACATTTGCCATGGCTAATCCATCCAATCTGAACATCTCTGGATAATATTGCCATCCACCTAACTTACACATTGTTGGACTGCGGGAAGAAACCAGAGCACCCGGAGAAAACCCACACAGACACAAACAGTCAATCAAGGCTGGATTTGAACCTGGGTCCCTGGTGCTGGGAGGCAGCAGTTTGAACCACAGAACCACCCCTGTTGCTTTCTGAGTCAGAAGGTTGTGCTTTCAAATTCCATTACAGCACCTCAGTTTAAAAAAGTCAAAGTTCACACCGCTTTTCAGTGTTGAGGGAGTGTTGTACTCTCAGATGTGCTGTCTTTACGTTGAGATGTTGGAACAAAGCCCTAAGTTTTCTTCTAAGCGACTGTGAAAAACTCTGCAGCATTGTTTTAAAGATAACATCGCCCTGGATAAATCCATAATGAGGTTTACGAGTGGCCAGAAACATAACACATCCCACTCCCACATACGTTGGTGGCAATGTGCACCATTTACAAGATGCACTTGCCAAACTTACGACTTGTCCCATTTACAAGGACACAGGTAGCAAATGCATGGGAGTATCCACGCTCCGAATCACACACCATCCAAACTTGAAACTATATGACTGGTCCAGTACTGTCTGTGGTCAAACTGCTGGAGCTCTCCTCTGACAGCACTGTGCATGTACCTACACATGATTATCTGCAATTATTTAGGAAGCAGCTCAGCATCATCTTCTGAAAGACAACAAGAGATGGGCTAAAATTTGGGTCTATTCAACAATTTAACATACATGGAAGTCTTATGATTAGTGTCCTGATCAATTTTTATCTCTAAATTGACAAAGCTGAAATAAATTTTCTACTTGGCTGCTGCATTTCCTTCATTATAGAAATGTCTCTACTTCAAGTGGAAAATGTATTGGACTTTCTACAGTTAGGAAGAATGCTACGTCAATACAAGTTCTTCTGAGACCACAGTTGAAGAGTTGTGGATAATTTTGGGCACCATCCTGCAAGAATTTCAGAAAGGCCATGTGAAGGCTATAGTGCAGGGTTACCAGGTTGTTACCAGTGATGAGAGACTTTTTATGCATTAATGTGATGTGTGAATTTATTGTTCGTCCCTAGTTGCCCTTCACAAAGTTGTAGTGAGCTGTCTTCTTGTATTTCTGCAGGCCAACTGCTGTAGGTAGTCTCACAATGTTGTTAGGGAGGAAGTTCCAGGAATTTGACCCAGTGACATCAGAGGAATGGTGATATATTTCCAAGTCAGGATGGTGAGTCGCTTGGAAGGGAACTCACAGATGATGGTGTTCTCATGTATCTGCTGTCCTTGTCCTTCTAGATGGAAATGGTTGTAGGTTTGAAAGGAGCTGTCGAAGGAGCTTTTGGTGAACTTCTGTGGTGCATCCTGTCGATAGTACACACTGCTGTGACTGATTATTGGTGGTGGAGGGAGTTAATGTTTGTGGTTATGGTGTCACTCAGTTGGACTGTATTGTCCAGGATAGTGTCAAGTTTCTTTAGTGTTGTTGGAGCTGTATTTGTCCAGATAACACACTCCTGACTTGTAACTTGTATCTGGTGGCTAGGCTTTGAGAATCAGGAAGTGTGTTAAACACCATGGAATTCCTTACTCTTGTAGGACAGCACTGCTGATGACAGCAGCACTGCTGATGACAGCTTCCAACATTTTGCTGATGATCAAGAGTAGACTGATGGGACTTAATTGGTTGGGTTGGATTTGTCCCATTTTTTGTGCACAGAACATACCTGGGCAATTTTTCACATTGTTGGATGGATGTCAGTGTTGTAGCTGCCCTGGATTGGCTTGGCTAGGGATCTGGCAATTCCTGCAGCTCAAGTCTTCAGTATTATTGTTGGAATGTTGATTTTTGACTTGTCATCAAAAGATGTTTGAAAAGTTAAGTGTGTTCTCCTTGGAACAGATGATATAAATGTTGAGTTAATAAGTGTTTTCAAAATGATGAGTGGTTTTGATAGAGTCAATAGCAAAAACCTATTCCCTTGGGCGAATGGGTCAATAACCAGATGTCACAGAATTAAAATCAAAGGCAGAAGATTGAAAGGGAAGATGAGAATATTTTTCACTCAGAGATTTGCGAGAACCTGAAATATTCTGATGAAAAAGTGATAAAAACTCATGCAATAACTAAATTGAAGTGATTGTTTGGGTATTTCATGATGATGAGGAACTTACAGGATTCCAGGCTAAATGTGGGGCTGCAGAATTAATCACCACTGACCCTTCCTAGAATCAGAACTGAAAATGTGTTGCTGGAAAAGCGCAGCAGGTCAGGCAGCAGGTCAGGCAGCATCCAGGGAACAGGAGAATCGACGTTTCGGGCATAAACCCTTCTTCAGGACCCTTCTGACGCTTCTTAGCCCTCTCTTTCGACCTTTTCTGACTAACTTATAACTCTTAAGTCCCCTAACTGAGCCTTCATGCCTCATCTTCACATAAGCCTTCCTCTTCCTCTTGACAAGAACTTCAACTTCTTTAGTAAACCGTGCCTTCCTCACTTGACAACTACCTCCCTGCCTGATAGGTATATACTTATCAAGGACCCGCAGTAGCTGTTCCTTGAATAAACTCCACATTTCAAGAGTGTCCATCCCCTGCAGTTTCCTTCCCCATCCTATGCATCCTAAATCTCGCCTAATCGCATCATAATTGCCTTTCCCCCAGTTATACCTCTTTCCCTGCAGTATAAACCTATCTCTGTCCATTGCTATTGTAAAGCTACAATGGCAGCACCCCCCCCACCTTGTCCTCCGCTACATCGATGACTGTATCGGCGCTACCTCGTGCTCCCACGAGGAGGTTGAACAGTTCATCTACTTTACTAACACCTTCCACCCCGACCTCAAATTTACCTGGACCATCTCAGACTTCTCCCTCCCCTTCCTAGACCTCTCCATTTCTATCTTGGGCGACCGAATCAACACTGACATTTACTATAAACCAACCGACTCCCACAGCTACCTAGATTACACCTCCTCCCACCCTGCCTCCTGTAAAAATGCCACCC
>NC_057710.1:63504857-63510804 GCF_004010195.1 Chiloscyllium plagiosum
TCTATAGGTATATCAGGAATAAAAGAATGACTACAGTATGATTAGGGCCAATCAATGATAGTAGTTAAAAGTTGTGTGTAGAATCTGAGGACATAGGGGAAGCGTTTAATGGAAAAGGGTAATGTTAGTGAGAATATGGAGATTCAGGCTACAAGATTAGATGGGATTGAGGTTAACAAAGAGAAGGCTTTAGCAATTTTTGAAGATCTGAAAATAGATAAGACCCCAGGGCCAGATAGGATTTATCCTTGGATTCTCTGGTAAGCCAGGGAGGAAATTACAGAGCCTTTGGCTTTGATCTTTATGTTAATAATGTTGACAGGAGTAGTGCCAGAAGACTGGAGGATAGCAAATGTTGTTCCCTTGTTTAAGAAGGGGAGTCAGGACAACCCTGGTAATTATAGGCCAGTGAGCCTTACTTCTGTTGTGGGTAAGGTGTTGGAAAAGGTTATAAGAGATAGGATTTATAATCATCTCAAGAGGAATAAGTTGATTAGGGATAGTCAACACTATTTTGTGAAGTGTAGGTCATGCCTCACTAACCTTATTGAGTTCTTTGAGAAGGTGACAAAATAGGTGGATGAAAGTAAAGCGGTTGATGTGGTGTATATAGACTTCAGTAAGACATTTGATAACGTTCCACACAGTAGACTATTGCACAAAATAAGTAGTTTTGTGATTGAAGATGATTTAGCAGTGTGAATCAGAAATTGGCTAGCTGAAACAAGACAGACAGTGATGGTTGGTGGGAAATGTTTATCCTGGAGCTCAATTACCAGTGGTGTGCTGCAAGGAATTTTTGGGGGCCACTACTCTTTGTTATTTTTATAAATGATCTGGAGGTGTACGCAGAAGGATGGGTTAGTAAATTTGCAGATGACACGAAGGTTGTGAATAGTGCCGAAGGATGTTGTGGGTTACAGAGGGACATAGATAAGATGCAGAGCTGGGCTGAGAAGTGGCAAATGGAATTTAATGTGGAAAAGTGTGAGGTAGTTCACTTTGGAAGAAGTAACAGGAATGCAGAGTACTGGGTTAATGGTGAAATTCTTGGCAGTGTAGATGAACAGAGAGATCTCGGTGTCCAGGTGCATAAATCCCTGAAAGTTGCCACCCAGGTTGATAGGATTGTTAAGAAGGCATATGGTGTGTTGGCTTTTATTGGTAAGGAGATTGAGTTTCGTAGCTACGAGGTCATGCTTCAGCTGTACAAGACACTGGTAAAGCCGCACCTTCTGGTCACCACATTATGGAAAGGATATGGAAGCTTTGGAAAGGGTTCAGAGGAGATTTGCTAGGATGCTGCCTGGTATGGAAGGAAGGTCTTACGAGGAAAGGCTGAGGGAACTGAGGCTATTTTTGGTTGGAGAAAAGGAGGTTGAGAAATGACTTAATCGAGACGTATAAGATAATCAGAGGGTTAGATAGGATGGACAGTGAGAGCTTTTTTCCTCAGATGGTGAAGGCTAAGATGAGGGGACATAGCTTTAAATTGAGGGGTGATAGAATTAGGACAGATATCAGGAGTAGTTTCTCTACTCAGAGAGTAGTAGGGGCATAGAACAACGTGCCTGCAACAATAGTCGACTGGCTGATGTTAAGGGCATTTAAATAGGCATTGGACATATATATGGATAATAATGGAATGGTGTAGTTTAGATGGGCATCAGATTAATTTCGCAGGTCAGTGTAACATCGAGGGCCGAAAGGCCTGTACTGCGCTGTGATGTTCTATGTTAACTGCATGGGACAGGCAGAACTATCTGTGTAGAGAGATCTCACCACATTGGAGTGGCAATGACAAAAGGCCGTGGTCAAAGATGTGGCTGAAACCATTGAACCTGGTAAAGTATGTTCCTACGTAGTTCTCCTTCTCACACGCTTTGGTTCCTCATCTCTTCATTTCTGCTAATTTATGAGCTGTCGGTCACTTGTTTTCCCCACATCCCCAGACCACTATGTTATTTCTTTCTCCTTGCCTACAACCAGCCAGGCGTTGTGAAGAAACATGAAATGATGAGAAAGGACAATGAAGACAGGTCATCACTTGGCCTAGCACAGCATATAGTTTAGCTTTGATGTGGTATTTGCAAGTAGTGAGAAATTTGGGCATAAGTGGTCTCCAGACAGAGCAAAGGGAGAATGGAGAGCAGGTGCTAGCTCAGGGAAGGTGAAGAAAGGTCATAAACCTGAAACATTGACTCTCTTTCTCTCCACATGGTGTCAGACCTGTTGAAGGTTTACCCCATTTTCTGGTTTTATTTTAAAAATGCATTGTGTTATTAATTACTTCCTCTTCTTTCTTCTCATCAAGAACACTAATGGCCCCACCAAAGTGTCATCTAATTCAGCCAAACCAGAAAATAAAGTATTTTGGACCTGAAATATCATCCGTAACTTTCAAAACAAAGATGCTACATGCTATCTATCTAGTCAGGTCTGGCAAGGATGCCCAATACCAGATGGATCCAGGGAATATATAATGATTGTATATTGTCGATAGTCACGGAAGACTGGAAGTTGGCTACCATGGTGCCACTGTTTAAGAAAGGTGGTAAGGACAAGCCAGGGAACTATAGACCATTGAGCCTGACATTGGTGGTGGGCAAGTTGTTGGAGGGAATCCTGAGGGACAGGATGTATTTAGAAAGGCAAGAACTGAGTGGGGATAGTCAACATGGCTTTGTGCGTGGGAAATCATGTCTCACAAACTTGATTGAGTTTTTTGAAGAAGTAACAAAGAGGATTGATGAGGGCAGAGCGGTAGACATGATCTATATGGACTTCAGTAAGGTGTTCAACAAGGTTCCCAATGGGAGACTGGTTAGCAAGATTAGATCTCATGGAATACAGGGAGAACTAGTCATTTGGACACAGATCTGGCTCAAAGTTAGAAGACAGAGGGTGGTGGTGGAGGGTTGTTTTTCAGACTGGAGGCCTGTGACCAGTGGAGTGCTACAAGGACCGGTGCTGGGTCCACTACTTTTCATCATTTATATAAATGGTTTGGATGTGAGCATAAGAGGTATAGTTAGTAAGTTTGCAGATGACACCAAAATTGGAGGTCTAGTGGACAGCGAAGAGGGTTACCTCAGGTTACAACAGGATCTGGACCAGATGGGCCAAAGAGCTGAGAAGTGGCAGATGGAGTTTAATTTAGATAAATGTGAGGTGCTGCATTTTGGGAAAGCAAATCTTAGCAGGATTTCTACACTTAATAGTAAGGTCCTAGGGAGTGTTGTTGAACAAAGAGACCTTGTGTGCAGGTTCATAGCTCCTTAAAAATAGAGTCATAGGTAGATAGGATAGTGAAGAAGGCATTTGGTATGCTTTCCTATATTTGTCAGAGTATTGAGTTGGGAGGTCATGTTGTGGCTGTATGGGACACTGGTTAGGCCATTTTTGGAATTCTGGTGTCCTTCCTATTGGAAGGATGAAACTTGAAAGGATTCAGAAAATATTTATATGGATGTTGCCAGGGTTAGAGGATTTGAGCTATAGCGAGAGGTTGAATAGGCTGGGTTGTTCTCCCTGGAGCACCGGAGGCTGAGGGGGTGATCTTTTAGAAGTTTATAAAATCATGAGGGGCATGAATAGGATAAATAGACAAAGTCTTTTCCCTGGGGTACGGAGTCCAGAACGAGAGGGCATAGGTTTAGGGTGAGAAGGGAAGGATATAAAAGAGACCTAAGGGTCAACTTTTTCACACAGAGAAAGGTATGTGTGTGGAATGGGCTGCCAGAGGAAGTGGTGGAGGCTAGTACAATTGCAATAGTTAAAAGACATTTGGATGGGTATATGAATAGGAAGGGTTTGGTGGGATATGGGCCGGTTCTAGCAGATGTGACTAGATTGTGTTGGGATATCTGGTTGGCATGGATGAGTCGGACTGAAGGGTCTGTTTCCGTGCTGTACATCTCTATGACTCTATGACTGTAATTGCGGGATAATTAAGTGAGAGCTGCGTATATTATTGAGCAATGAGTAATCAGGTTGGTAATGTATAAGCTAAAATAAAGCCCTGACCAGAAATGTATCTGCCTGGATTCTTTCTAACCAACTTTTTAACCATTGGTGTTTTAAAACTATCTATCTAAGTTTGCACTGCTTAAAAATGCAGGTATTTTCTCAAAAAAACCCCAAGTTTTTAATAAGAATTAAGATATAAATATATATAACTGAACTCTGCTGCACAAACCAAATTACATCAACCAGATTATAACTTTTTGTTTTAAGAAAAAGTCATTCAAGCATAAGTTATTTCAAAACTGGATGGACAAATTGAATTCAGTAACTCTTATCTAATTAGTAAGTTCAATTTTAAAGTATGGATTTTATATCGAGGTTTAACATTTATTATGTTGGATAATAATTTACTATGCATCTCTCCTTCTTTGCCATACAATTGACTTTAATATTTAGTAGTAATGAAATGTTCTGCTTAAATGATTTTTCAATTCAAAATGTTCATACAGAACCCCGCTCTTCCCCGGCATTAAATAAGGGTGTGATCCTTCCAGTATTTATGTTTTTTCTTTCATGCTTTCCATGTTCTCTCTCATATGCACAATCTTATTTTAAAATTGTAACCATGATAGCTGGACTGATAAATGGAGCAAAATTGAGTTGGTTAGGAATGTAGTTAGAAACCGGAATTTCAGAAAATGAGGGGGGAATCTCATCGCAACCTATAAAATTCTAACAGGTTTAGACAGGGTGATTGCAGGAAGGATATTCTTAATGACAGGGAGTCCTGAACCAGGGACACAGTGTAAGGATTTGGGTGAACCATTCAGGACTGAGATGAGGAGGAATTTCTTCACCCAGAGATTGGTGAACCTGTGGAATTCTCTGCCACAGAAAATGTCTGAGGCCAAAAATGTTGAATGTTTTCAAGATGGAATTAGATATAGATCTCAGAGCTAAAGTGATCAAAGCTTCTAAAATGGGAAAGGATGCTGAGTTGGATGATTAACCATGATCATATCGAATGACAGAACAGGTTCAAAGGGCTGAATATACTACTACTACTGCTCTTTTTTTGTATATATTTCTGTAACTGCCTATAATTATCAAATGGGAAAATGCCCCAGAGAAGCAGTGGCCGTGTTTACAATTTCTCGAAAGCTGACTAAATTTCATGGCCAAGTCTGGAAGATGATCAACTACTTGCACTTCATTGTTTTTGGTTTCCTTTATAGTGTTGATGGGAAATGACTTCTCACACTTGCAAAGAGGAAACACTCAGTCCTATATTAGTGACAACAGCCATGTGATGGAAGACAATGTCATTGTTTGAGAAGGTAGAAGAGTCATTTTCAAGAGAAAGATATTAGCAGCTTATACTGTATTTTCGCAACTAGAGCTGAATGCATACATACCTGCACCGGTCTAGGTATTCCCAGCCTGGCAGAGGGTAGTTTACAAATAGGGACAAAGGAGAAAGGAATATAGTGGGGAGTCATGTCAGGACTGCTCTCCCCCACCCCTCACATTCCCAGGTTAACTGCCCACACACAGGGGCATGCTGACAATCTCAATACCTCCAATAGTGGTTTTGTGCCAGCTCCATTCTTTCACTGGTGTCAGAGTGATGCCCAGTCAGGTTTCTCAACCAAGGTATCTTTCCAGCAGCAGGCCAGGAGGTTTTCAGAGTGAGGAGGCTCCAAACCCCAGTGATGGTGCCCTGGCAATGACAAGTCACTGTCAGTCAGTGATTTTGATCTGATTTATTATTGTCACATGTACCGAGATACATAGAACATAGAACATAGAAGAATACAGCCCTCAATGTTGCGCCGATCCAAGCCCACCTAACCTACACTAGCCCACTATCCTCCATATGCTTATCCAATGCCCGCTTAAATGCCCATAAAGAGGGAGAGTCCACCACTGCTACTGGCAGGGCATTCCATGAACTCACGAACTCGCTGAGTAAAGAACCTAC
>NC_057710.1:63511376-63522231 GCF_004010195.1 Chiloscyllium plagiosum
CTAGTCCAAACCTCCAACTCACCCTCAATGCCATATCTCCGTATTTTCTGCAGTAGCCTACCATGGGGAACCTTCTCAAACGCCTTACTAAAATCCATATATACCACATCTACCGCTTTCCCCTCATCAACCTCCTTCGTCACCTTTTCAAAGAATTCAATAAGGTTTGTGAGGCACGACTTGCCCTTCACAAAACCATGCTGACTATCCTTGGTCACATTATTCCTATCCAGATGTTCATAAATCCTATCCCTTACAATTCTCTCTAAGATTTTGCCCACAACAGAAGTGAGACTCACCGGCCTATAGTTGCTAGGGTTATCCCTACTCCCCTTCTTGAACAAGGGGACCACATTTGCTAGCCTCCAATCTTCTGGCACTACTCCTGTAGACAACTAGGACATAAAAATCAAGGCCAATGGTTCTGCAATCTCCTCCCTTGCTTCCCGGAGAATCCTAGGATAAATGCCATCAGGCCCAGGGGACTTATCTATTTTCACCCTTTCCAGAATTTCCAACACCTCTTCTCTACATACCTCAAAGTCATCCATTCTACTTAATTGTGACTCAGTATTCACATTGACAACAATGTCCTGTTCCTGATTGAATACTGACGAAAAGTATTCATTCAGTGTCTCCCCAATCTCTTCAGCCTCCACACGCAACTTCCCACTACCATCCTTGACTGGACCTATTCCTACCCTAGTCACTTCAACAGTGCAGAATATCGCATTGTGTGCTATTCAGACAAATCATACCCAGCTAAGTACATTAGGGTGATAGAACAGAATACAGAATATTGTGTTACAGCTACAGAGAAGGTGCAAGAAAGATCAACTCTAATATATGAGAGGTCATTCATGAGTCTGATAACAACAGGGTAGAAGCTGTTCTTAAACCTGTTGATAAATATTTTCAAGCTTTTGTGTTTTCTGCCCAACAGAAGAGCGTAGACTGGTGTGGGAGGCATCTTTGATGATGTTGCCTGCTTTCCCGAGGCAGTGGGAAGTGTAGACGAAGTCAATGAAAGGAAGGTTGGTTTTTGTGATAGACTGGGGCTGCTTACACAACTCTCTGCAATTTCTTGCGGTCATGGGAAAAGCAGATCTTGACCGTAATGTTTCTCAGGAAGTGGGGTATGACTAAAATAAAAATGCTGAGAAAGTGCCATATCCCACTTTATTTACAAGGGTTGGGTATTCTTGAGGATAGTGTAACCATCAGGTACTTCTCAAAGTGTTTTTCAGGTTTTTGCGAAGATTTGCAGCCCAAGTTGTGGATGTGGCTCTTGGTTTGCTTGCGGAGATGATAGGTTGTCATTGCAGATGTTTTGTCACTATGTTAGATAACACCGTCAGTGCAAACCGTGAAGCAGTGTTGTTCTACTCCGCTTGATATTTACATGATTCGGTCCGTTAAAGTAGGTGGTGTGATTTCTGGTTTTTCCCTGCAGCAGTGCGTTCACTGTTTCAATGTAGTCTCTTTAATTTAAAATTATTGTCAAACGTCCTTTGTCTGCAGGTAGGATAACAATGTTTTTATCTTTTTTTAGTCTTTCCAGTACTTTCCTTTCTTGTGTATTGAGTGTGTTTCCTTCCTTTTCCTGCTTCATGTTGGTGCAACTAACTGTCTGATAGTTTGCTGGGTTTCTCCTGTGAGTTTGTTGTCCTTCAGTGTTGCTTCTAATGCTGCTAAAAATCTTTCTTGTCCGCATCCTAGGAATTGTAATTTAATCGTCTTATAAGATGGCTTTTTCAGTGTCTGTTAAGGATTGGTCAGATAAGTTTGTTCTCCATGCTTCTGTGTTGTCAGTGTTGTTACTTTGTGTACCACAGGAAATGACATCACCAACCCAAGGAAACCCAAACATATAAATAGAAAGCAGGAGACACCGGCAGTGCTCACTGAAGATGTTACCTAGTACGATGATGAAACATCTGAAAATGAACCTTCCAGCTCAGCGAGCAAACCTACATCCAGAATCTTAACCTGTATTGACCTAAACCTACAAATCTTCTCAAAACTCACTATCAATAATAAATGTTGGACCAGATCATGAATTGCAATTGTGCAGCAAAAGAAAACGTTTAAAATGTATTATCTGCAGTACGTATGAACATTCCTGTACTGAATGCTCAGCAACAACTCATTAGAAATCTCTGACTCAGTCAGCAATTGCTCTTTAGTTTAAAACACTTGACTTGAAATGAATATTACAAATGGTCAATTAATTCCAGTTAGATAGACAGTTTGATTACCTTCAATTTTAACAATCCCCATCTCCCCACCCACTCAATTTCCCCAAACTAAAAGGTAGGAGATGATGAGTTCAAATTTGGAAACAACATGCCATAAATCATGGTATATAAATCTACCTGGAACCTAAAACAAGCCCAATCTTCTGGCCCCAATAATCATGATTTTGCAGCCAATCAGTGATACATTGACTCCCCCGCATTTCAGCCTTGAGATGTTATACATGCATTAAATGTCAGCCTCAATCCTACTTATTTATAACTGGATGAAGGTATCATGCAGATTAAATGGGCTGTGTGGGAAAATAGTTGATAGTTTAATGCGTGCCCACTGTTTTGAATTAGGTTTAAATGATATTTTAAAATGATAACCATGCAGTAATACTGCTGGTTCACTTTTATATTGAATACATAAACGGGCCCCCTTTTTAGAAAGGATTTTTTGAAGCCTCAAAGGCCTGTTTCTGTGCAATATATTGGCATTGGGTCATGATGTGACAGTGACATTGGCAGTCATATGCAATTTAGACTCTGAGAATAGGAGAGAGAAGAACTGTATGAGAGAGCAGTTTACATACATTAGAGTATACATAAAGAGGTTATTTAGTGAGGGCAGTGAGTCACAAGGCAGAGCTAGAGCAGTGAATCCTGGGGCAGAGCAAGGGCATTGGTCCCATGGCAGTGTGAGGGCAGTGGGTCCCTGGGCAGAGCAAGGGCAGTGAGTCCCGGGGCAGAGTGAGGTCAGTGAGTCCGGGGGCAAGGTGAGAGCAGTGAGTCCTGTGGCAGCGTGAGGGCAGTGGGTCCCTGAGCAGGTCAAGGGCAGTGAGTTCCGGGACAGTGTGAGGGCAGTGAGTCCCAGGACAGAGTGAGGTCAGTGAGTCCCAGGGCAGACTGAGGTCAGTGAGTCCCAGGGCAGAGTGAGGGCAGTGGGTTCCTGGGCACAGCAAGGGCAGTGAGACCCGGGGCAGAGTGAGGTCAGTGAGTCCCAGGGCAGAGTGAGGGCAATGAGTCCCGGGGCAGAGCAAGGGCAGTGAGTTTAGGGACAGTGTGAGGGCAGTGAGTCCTGGGGCAGTGTGAGGGCAGTGGGTCCCTGGGCAGAGCAAGGGCAGTGAGTTCCGGGACAGTGTGAGGGCAGTGAGTCCTGGGGCAGAGTGAGGGCAGTGGGTTCCTGGGCACAGCAAGGGCAGTGAGCCCCTGGGCAGAGTGAGGGCAATGAGTCCCGGGGCAGAGTGAGGGCAGTGAGCCCCGGGGCAGAGTGAGGTCAGTGAGCCCCGGGGCAGACTGAGGTCAGTGAGTCCCAGGGCAGAGTGAGGGCAGTGAGTCCCGGGACAGACTGAGGTCAGTGAGTCCCAGGGCAGACTGAGGTCAGTGAGTCCCGGGGCAGAGTGAGGGCAGTGAGTCCCGGGACAGACTGAGGTCAGTGAGTCCTAGGGCAGACTGAGGTCAGTGAGTCCCAGGGCAGAGTCAGGGCAGTGAGTCCCGGGACAGACTGAGGTCAGAGTCCCGGGGCAGAGTGAGGGCAGTGAGCCCCGGGGCAGAGTGAGGACAGAGAGCCCCGGGGCAGACTGAGGTCAGTGAGTCCCAGGGCAGACTGAGGTCAGTGAGTCCGGTGCAGAGTGAGGGCAGTGAGTCCCGGGACAGACTGAGGTCAGTGAGTTCCAGGGCAGAGTGACATCACTGAATCCCGGGGCAGAGTGAGGGCAGTGACTCCTGAGGCAGAACAAGGGCAGTGCATCCCAGGGCAGAGCGAGGGCAGTGAGTCCCCGGGTAGAGTGAGGGCAGTGAATCCCCGGGTAGAGTGAGGGCAGTGAGTCATCGGGCAGAGTGAGGGCAGTGAGTCCCCGGGCAGAGTGAGGGCAGTGAGTCCCCGGGCAGAGTGAGGGCAGTGAATCCCAGGGCAGAGTGAGGGCAGTGAGTCCCCGGGCAGAGTGAGGGCAGTGAGTCCCCGGGCAGAGTGAGGGCAGTGAATCCCAGGGCAGAGTGAGGGCAGTGAGTCCCAGGGCTGAGTGAGGTCAGTGAGTCCTGGGGCAGAGTGAGGTCAGTGAGTCCTGGGGCAGAGTGAGGTCAGTGTGTCCCGGGGCAGAGTGAGGGCAGTGAGTCCCAAGGCAGAGTGAGGTCAGTGAGTCCTGGGGCAGAGTGAGGGCAGTGAGTCCTGGGGCAGAGTGAGGGCAGTGAGTCCTGGGGCAGAGTGAGGGCAGTGTGTCCCAGGGCAGAGTGAGGTCAGTGAGTCCTGGGGCAGAGTGAGGTCACTGAGTCAGAGGGCAGAGTGAGGGCAGTGAGTCCGGGGCAGAGTGAGGGCAGTGAGTCCCAGGGCAGAGTGAGGTCAGTGAGTCCCAGGGCAGAGTGAGGGCAGTGAGTCCCAGAACAGACTGAGGTCAGTGAGTCCCAGGGCAGACTGAGGGCAGTGAGTCCCAGGGCAGAGTGAGGGCAGTGAGTCCCAGGGCAGAGTGAGGTCAGTGAGTGCCGGAGGAGAGTGAGGTCAGTGAGTCCCAGGGCTGAATGAGGTCAGTGAGTCCCGGAGCAGAGTGAGGGCAGTGAGTCAGGAGGCAGAGTGAGGTCAGTGAGTCCCAGGGCTGAATGAGGTCAGTGAGTCCCAGGGCTGAATGAGGTCAGTGAATCCCGGAGCAGAGTGAGGGCAGTGAGTCCCGGGGCAGAGTGAGGGCAGTGAGTCCCAGGACAGAGTGAGGGCAGTGAGTCATGTGGCGGAGTGAGGTCAGTGAGTCCCAGGGCAGAGTGAGGCAGTGTGTCATGGGGCAGACTGAGGGCAGTGAATCCCGGAGCAGAGTGAGGGCAGTGAGTCCTGGGGCAGATAGAAGTCAGTGAGTCCCGGGGCAGAGTGAGGTCAGTGAGTCCCAGGGCAGAGTGAGGTCAGTGAGTCCCAGGGCAGAGTGAGGTCACTGAGTCAGAGGGCAGAGTGAGGTCAGTGAGTCCTGGGGCAGAGTGAGGGCAGTGAGTCCTGGGGCAGAGTGAGGGCAGTGAGTTCTGGGTCGTGTGAGGGCAGTGAATCCCAGAGCAGAGTGAGGGCATTGAGTCCTGGGGCAGAGTGAAGGCAGTGAGTCCCGGGGCAGAGTGAGGGCAGCGAGTCCCGGGGCAGAGTGAGGGCAGTGAGTCATGGGGCAGAGTGAGGTCAGTGAATCCCGGAGCGGAGTGAGGGCAGTGAGTCCTGGGGCAGAGTGAGGTCAGTGAATCCCGGAGCAGAGTGAGGGCACAGAGTCCATGGGCAGAGCGGGGGCAGTGAGTCCTGGGGCAGAATGAGGGCAGTGAGTCCCGGGGCAGAGTGAGGGCAGTGAGTCCAGGGGCAGAGAGAGGACAGTGACTCCTGGGGCAGTGTGAGGACAGTGACTCCTTGGGCAGAGTGAGGGCTGTGAGTCCCAGGGCAGAGAGAGGACAGTGACTCCTGAGGCAGAGAGAGGACAGTGAGTCTCAGGACAGAGAGAGGACAGTGAGTCCCAGGGCACTCCGTGGGGAAGGTAGTTGAGGCAGGCACCCTCACAATCTTCAGAAAGTTAAAAATCACACTACACCAGGTTATAGTCCAGTTAAACCTGTTGGACTATAACCTGGTGTTGTGTGATTTTTAACTTTGTACACCCCAGTCCAACACTGGCATCTCCAAATCATAACCTTTAGAAGTGTCAATCCATTCAAGGCAATGGGCTTAGTGCAGGGACGGGGGACTAGTGCAGGCAGTAGTATATGTTTGGTTGTACAGACTAATTAGGTAAAAGACCACTTCTGTACAGTGTGATTCCATAATTCTAGCAACCTTAAGAGCAGAGTACAGATCATAACCAGATTCCTATAAACAGTATAAAAGAAAGACCTAGGATGGAAGATTTCTGTTTAATGTACAAGAATGAAATGTAAACAATCTATGAATTGGTGATCAGGGGGTATAAAAGTTGTTTTCTTTGTATGCATGGAATAGAGTTCAGACAGAACCAAGTAGACGATTAGGTAGAATATTGTGTAGCCAGTTTATGACAGAGCCTCTCTCTTAGATTGTTTAAATAAATACAAAGTTAAGAGTACCTGAGTCCTCCTCTCGTCTGTAGGAGAAATTAACCACAACATGGGGATGGCAGCTTGATGATTAGTTGATTGTGACACACAATTTTAAGTATGAAATTGCTGACTATTTCTTTCAGGTAATTATTTTCGTGCATTAATCAGTTGTTTTAGTGTGATGACTAACTTGAAGATAATTGTAATGATTTGTACAACATTTGTACTGTTCTACAACTGATGGAAACATATTTTTTAAGAATTTCAGAAGCCAAAGAACTGAGTTAAACTTTTGGTTCGGGTTTAAAGGAACCAATAGTCTAATGGTCTCCACAACTGAGCAGGTCCCTCCACCTCAGCTGCAGAACCATGGAGTACGCTTAGACATAATGGAAGGGAGAGGAAGAAGGACACCTATTGATGGTGGCATGGGTAACAGTGGCTTGTATGTGACTGTCACCTTATGAATAAATATTTGTCCATTCATCTTTACACATGGTTGTTAGTCCCTCTGTAGCCGCCAAATGCATTATTGCACCATCTGGCATCACTTCCTGGCCACACATGATGCTCCATTAATGTTAAGAGTCTACTGCATCACCTGGAAGCAGGGAGAACAATGTGTACACATGGTATTTGTCATGCTGACACCTTAGGCCTTCCTTATTCAATATCCCCAATGTCTCACTTCCTCGATGTACAAAAGTGTATCTGTCAATGAAGTGACCAACAGTGGCATGGAGGTGCAACATACAGAGTGGGTCGGTACTGTAGGATGGCCAGGCAGTAATTAGCCTGTACAGTATATGGGCCTGTGGCCTGTATATGTTTTTCTCTGTTTTATAGTGCTGTGATCTGTGCTTGCTGCAAACCCTTCCCTTACCGGTTGAGTCACTTGCCCTGCATACTGTGAGTATGGTCACAGCCATTTTCTTTCCCATTTTGACTTTTGATTTCCAACATCATGGAAGGTGTCAGTGAGCTCTTCTCACCCAGAGGCTTATAGCCTGAATGTCACTGTGTCAATGAGATCTCAAACATCCAGTTCCCTTCCTGTAAAACCCACAGGCTTCACATTTCCCAAACTGACAACGTCATCTACACCTGCTGACCATTTCCCCCCAGCCCCAACATACTGGGTGATCCTGTAGCAGGCTCAGAACCACAGCAACAGCCTTTCTCTTTCCCCCGATGTCCCCAACCCTCCCTTTTTCCTGTGGACAGACCTGACAGACTGACAGTGTAACCAACCCTTTGAGCGAGGTGACCAGTCAGCCCCAGTTAAGATGTGCTCAGACTCCTGACTGTAGAATTCCCCAATCTTGTTAAGCCAACCCCCATCCCAGAAAGGAGCTGCAGGACTGAATGTGACCCACTTCCCAAGCTTCAGAGGTACAGACCCTCTGACCGAGAACACCATGACCAGACACTTCTTACTGTGGTCAATCCCCTGGACTGGTATCAGACAATCCCTTTGACCTTCTTCTCAGGATAATCTGACTAATGATTGTCTCCATGGACTTTAGTGAGGACTATCCCCCTTAGTGATTGAGACATGGCTACATGTTTGATGCACGTGTTTGCTGTGTTAGTCACTGGCACAAGGAGTAGATGTGAGATTGAAGTAGAACAGTGCTACACTGCCCCCTTGACTGCAGAGTGCTTTACAGCAAGGCAAGTTGCCTGGCTGTGTGACTGTGCTAATTGGCATTGCAAGGCGTGGGTGATGTGAGCGTGCAAGTATGTGCTAAGTGAAACAGGGCTAAGTGAGAAAGCAATCAGCTCTGAGATGCATCCTGGTCCAACCATGAGCTGGGTGTCTGTGCATGTGCATAGTGTCTTCACTGCAACCTTTTAATAGTTGTGGCCTGAAATGCATGTCTATGCTCCCAATGTAGACAGCTTGTGTGTGGGAGAGGTGCCAGAATGATCATGAGAGGTTGGCTGGGTGCTGTGTGGAGTAAGTGTGCCCATGGATCAGTTATGAGCTATGGTTTGGTCATGGGCAACATTTAAGTTATTCAGAGCAAGCAGTGAGCTAAATCCACAAAGTAAATGCTCTAGTTTCCATGTTGAGTTTTGTCTCGATATCTAGCATGAGCTTGGTAAGATGCATTTGTGAGAGGGCGGTCATACTTAACAAATTTGTTAGAATTTTATGACAATATGACCCGGTGAGGGAAGTTCAGTTGATGTAGTTTATATGGATTTTAGCAAAGGTTTTGACAAGGTGCCACATGGGAGATTGATTGAGAAGGAATTCAGGAAACCTTGGCGAGATGGATCAGAAACTGGATCCATCCAACAGTAATAGGAACAATGGCTAGTGGTTGAAGGCTGTTTGGGTGACTGGAGGCCAGTGCCCTGCGGTGTATGACAGCAATCAGTTCTGGGACCCTTACTGTTTGTGAAATACAGAAATGATATTGATGAAAATGTGTGTGTGTGGGGGGGGGGGGCTGGTGGCAGGGGTGGGATGGTGGAGTGTTAAGCAAATTTGCAGGCGCCACCAAGATTGGTTGAGTAGTTATTAGTCAAGAAGGTGGCTGTAGGTTTCAGGAAGATACAGATGAGTTGGCCAGTGGCAGATGGTATTTAATTCTAATATGTGCGAGGTGATGCACTTTGGAAGAAGAAACAAGATGAGGGAGTACTTATTGACTGGCAGGATGCTGAAACTTAGACGAACAGAGGGATCTTGGAGTAATTATTCCATTTGATTTATTGGTGCATGTACTGAAGTACAGTGAATAGCTTTGCAAGCAGTACATGCAGATCATAGTGAGCAATGATAGATCATAGGATGCTTAGTTGAGTAAGGCATACAAAATTACAGCTGCACAGGAGGTAAACGAAGCAAGATCAACATTATTTGAACTTAGACAGTCCATTCATCAGGAGGAACTGAGGACTGCAGAGTTCATTCATCAGTCTAATAATGGCAGAGATGAAGCTGTTCTTGAATCTGTTGGTGCACGTGTTCAATCTTCTGCATCTTCTGCCTGATGGAAGAGGTTGGAAATGAGCATTACTGGGGTGGAAGGGGACATTGATGATGTTGGCAGCCTATCTGCGGCAACAAGAAGTATAAATGGATTCCATGGATGGGAGGTTCTGAGCTGTGCACGCAATTTTGTGTAGGGGTTTTTATGGTCCTGGGAAAAGCAGTTGATGTACCAGGTTGTTATGCACCCAGATAGAATGCTTTCTATGGTTCATCTGTAAAGGTTGGTGAGGGTCATTACGGACATGCCAAATTTCCTAAGCCACCTGAGGAAGAAGAGGTGTGATTGTGCCCTCTTGGTCAATACACCTATGAGGGAAATCCAGGACAGATTATCGATTTTCGTTACTCCTAGGAACTGATCCCTAAATTTAGCAGAGCACGTGAATATGATAGTTAAGAAGGCACATTAGACACTTGCTTACAGTGTTGGTCAGGCCACAGAGAGAGAACTGTGTGCCATTCCTGTCATCTCACTACAGGAAGAATGTGATAGCACTGGAAGAGGGTCAGAGGAGCTTCACCAGGATTTTGCCTGGGATGAGAAATTGAGCTATGAGGAGAGGCTAGATAGGCTTGGATTGTTTTCACTTGAGCAGAGAGGACTGAGGTGATTGAGATATATAAGATTATGAGGGCTATGGACAACG
Organism: Chiloscyllium plagiosum; assembly: GCF_004010195.1. Lineage (NCBI taxonomy): Eukaryota > Metazoa > Chordata > Chondrichthyes > Orectolobiformes > Hemiscylliidae > Chiloscyllium > Chiloscyllium plagiosum. The sequence continues at coordinate 63,521,291 of NC_057710.1, forward strand.
TGAATAGAGGGTAGCTGACGTTGAGGGGTCAAACACATGAAGGCATAGTTTTAGGGTAAGGGGCAAGTAATTCAGAGGGGATTTGGGAATAAAAAAGGTTTTTCACTCAGAGAGTGGTGGGAATATGGAATACCCTGCCTGGGAAGGAAGTAGAGGCTGGAAACCTTATAAAATAGAATAGAATTCCTACAATAGACAGTAGACAATAGACAATAGGTGCAGGAGTAGGCCATTCAGCCCTTCGAGCCTGCACCGCCATTCAATATAATCATGGCTGATCATTCCTAATCAGTATCCTGTTCCTGCCTTATCTCCATAACCCTTGATTCCACTATCTTTGAGAGCTCTATCCAACTCCTTCTTAAATGAATCCAGAGTGGGCCTCCACTGCCCCCTGTGGCAGAGCATTCCACACAGCCACCACTCTCTGGGTGAAGAAGTTTCTCCTCATCTCTGTCCTAAATGGTCTACCCCGTATTTTTAAGCTAAGTCCTCTGGTTCGGCACTCACCCATCAGCGGAAACATGTTTCCTGCCTCCAGAATGTCCAATCCTTTAATAATCTTATACGTCTCAATCAGATCCACTCTCAGTCTTCTAAACTCAAGGGTATACAAGCCCAGGCGCTCCAAATTTTCAGCATAAGATAGTCCCGCCATTCCAGGAATTGACCTTGTGAACCTACGCTGCACTCCCTGTTACCAGTGATTGTACTAAAATGCTCAGGCCCAAGCTAGATGGGGCAAAATTGATTGTAAGAGATTCACTAGATTGACTCAACATTCTTCAATTAGAAAATGGCTTCCTGAATGAAGTCCTAATTAAATACCTGATCGTTTTTTAGGAAGGTCAAGGGACTATTAAAGGAGCCAAGGCCATCTTGCATGTTGACCATGAAGCATTTCCATGATTCTGCAAGGCCTGCCCAGTGTCATTTGTCTT
>NC_057710.1:63522629-63541271 GCF_004010195.1 Chiloscyllium plagiosum
GTAATTTTATCCTTTATAATAGACTCCAGCATCTTTCCCACCACTGAGGACAGACTAACTGGTCTATAATTTCCTGCTTTCTCTCGCCCACCTTTCTTAAAAAGTGGTATAACATTAGCCACCCTCCAATCCTCAGGAACCGACCCCGAATCTATTGAACTCTGGAAAATAATCACCAACGCATCCACGATTTCCCGAGCCACCTCCTTCAGTACCCTGGGATGCAGACCATCAGGCCCCGGAGACTTAGTGTGGAAACAGATCATTTGGCCCAACCAATCCACACCAACCTGCCAAAAGGTATTCCACCCAGACCTATTCCCCTACCCTATTACTTTACATTTCCCCTGATTAATGCACCTAACGTACACATCCCTGATCACTATGGGCAATTTAGCATGACCAATTCAACTAACCTGCACATTTTTGGACTGTGTGAGGAAACTGGAGCACCTAGAGGAAACCCAAACAGACATGGGAGAGTGTGCAAACTCCACACAGACAGTCACTCAAAGATGGAATCAAACCCGCATTCCTGGCATTGTGAGGCAACGTGCTAACCACTGAGCCACCATGCTGCCCTTTAAAAAATGACCTTTAAAATATTTGGATGAGCACTTCAAGTATAATATTCAAGGATATGAGACAAGCACAGGAAATTGGGATTAGCATGTCTTTAGTGGTAATTATGTGGGTGCAGACTCAATGGACCAAAGGGCCTTTTCTGCTCTGTCTGAATCTGTGAATCTATGAATGGGACACTGAAATTAATGAAGTGAGTTCTGCTGTTAACAAAGCGTTTAACAGACAATAATGACTGTCAATTGGCAATATGTTGCTGCCGAGTGAGATGGCATGCGTTTCTCCCAGCATTGAGATGGGCCTCACTGGATATCTCATCTGATTCTGGCACACATTTCCCTGATCAACCCCATCCCAGACCGACCCGTGTCACTCACAGCCCTATAAGATTCCACCTTATTATTTGTTAATAAGCTATGAGGATTTGAAGCAAACATTGTGATAATTGATTAGTCAGTTAACCTGTTGATGTATTAAGTGCTTATTTGTATCTTGTGTCATGAATAATTTGATTAAATCCACCATATGCTGCAGTTTTCAGGTTTCACCTATTGCTAGCCTGATGATCTAATATCTTCAACAGAGGAAACCAGTGAGCAGACTGCTGCTAAATTTCGGTTTCAGATCTGGACCATAAATCCATGTTGAAAGCTTACAAATAAAATCAGAAAGTGCAGTAAACACACAGCAGGTCTGGCAGTGGTAGTGAAAGGTAAACAGGGTTAATGTTGACTTTTGAAGATCAGTCATATTGCATTCAAAAGGTTAACTCTGTTACTCTCTCCACATGCTGTCAGGCCTGTTGGGCTTCACCAGCACTTTCTGTTTTTATGTCAGATTTCCAGTATTTGCCGTATTTCACTTTGCATCAGAAAAATTTCAAAGTTTGATATAAGCCCTGACACTATCTTTTTTTCCATGTGAGAACTTCTGTCTCTGTCAAGATTAAAACTAATGAGGAGCTGTTTTAAACAATGTAGAATTAAGATCTGGTGATCATCGAGAGGTTCATTTTTACGTAACATTTATATATTGATGTGCATGTCAAAATTAGTTGAGTACATTTCCATACTTCCACATAGGCAGAGTAAACAGGTATTTTATGTGCTACACAAAAACAACACACATATGTGATTCATTGTACCTTGGGATGTTTTATGACTTCAAATTGATAACAGTTTACATTTTTAGATCAGTCAAAGACATTTGCTGTTGATGCCCAAGAAAATTGCACTGAGAAATCTAACAATATCTGTGGTAACAACTTTAAAACTTGTTGTACTATTAATTGTGGGAATTAATGGGGATTCTTACTGCAGAGCTTCCATAATGTCATCAATCTGCTTATGCAGCCACTCACATTAAAGAATTCTCATAGTCAGCCAAGTAGACAAGCACTAATAACAAAACCACTTCTTAAAATCTTTCTACATACCAAATTGGGGCATATACACAGGGCCAGTTTGAGAAATGAAAGATTGACAAACGTTATGATTTTGGTGTAATTATTTAAATAAATCTGGCTTTAAAAATCTAGTAATTAATCAAGATGGAGATGTAACAATTTTTGCACAAATTCAATTTATGATGGACTTTAACCGAAAGTATTAAACAAAATGGTTGCTCATACAATAGATGCATTGGTTTTTATTTTCCAAAATTCCTTACATTCTAGAAAGATCCCATCAAATTGGAATATACTGATAGTGATTGCACTATTCAAGAGGGGGGATTTGCAAGCAGAAAACCATAGACCAGTTAGCTTAACCATGTGACATAGGGAAAAATGTTAAAATCTATTCAGAGGTAAGCACAGAACACTTAGAAAGTCAAGTAGAGACAACATGGATTTGTAAAAAGGTAATGATATTTGACTAATTTATTAGACTGTGCCACATCAACCAATTTTCAAGTCTCAACTATTTACAATCTTAACTTGACACAAAGACAGGTAGGATTGTAAAATGTGAAGAAGACATAAGATTCTACAAAGAATAGAGGTAGGCTAGATTAGAAGACAAAAGTTTGGCAGATGGTGTACAATGTGGGTAAATGTAAGTGCAGAAATTGCCAAATAGAAAAACAACATTTTATTTAAATATAGAGAGGCTGCAGAACTTTGGGGTACAGAGGTATCCAGGTGTTCTGACAGAGATATCACAACATGTTAGTGTGCAGGTACAGCACATGGAATGTAGTTTACTGTGAGCAGAATGCAACATAAAAATCAAAATAATTTGCTCTAATTATTCAGTGCAGTGATGAAACCACATCTTGCATATTACATACAGTTTTGATTTCTTTATTTAAGAAAAGATTTAAATGCATTAGAAGGAGTTCAGAGTTGGTTCACTGAACTAAAACCTGCAATAATGGGAGTCTGACTTTATCTTCTGTGGAAAGGATGGGCAGATTGTGCAACAGATTGTAACTATTGCAGTTCAAAAAAAAAGGATGATCTTACTGAAACGGATAAGATGCTGATGAGACTTAGCACAGTAGATGGCGAAAGGATGCAGCCTCTTTTAGAAGGTATTGGAATTAAGAAACATTGTTTAGAAATTAAGGACCTCCAATTAAGGGTGGAACTGAGGAGAAAATATTTCTCTCAGAGGGCTTTACATCTGTGGAACACTCTTTTTCCAGCAAGTGGCAGAAGCAGACTCACTGAATATTTTTAAGGAAGAAACTTGAAAGGGTTCAGAAAAGATTACAAGGATGTTGCCAGGGTTGGAGGGTTTGAGTTACAGGGAAAGGCTGAACAGGCTAGGGCAGTTTTCCCGAGCGTTAGAAGCTGAGGGGTGACCTTCCACAGGTTTTAAAATCATGAGGGGCTTGGATAGTACAAATAGACACGATCTTTTCCCTGGGGTGGGAGAGTCCAGAACTAGAGGGCATAGGTTTACAGTGAGAGGGGAAAGATTTATAAGGGACCTAAAGGGCAACTTTTTCATGCAGAGAGTGGTGCGTATACAGAATGAGCTGCCAGAGGAAGTGGTGGAGGCTCATACTATTACAACATTTAACAGGCATCTGAATGGATATATGAATAGGAAGAGTGTAGAGGGCTTTGGGCCAAGTGCTGGCAAATGAGACTAGATTAATTTAGGATATCTGGTCGGCATGGACAAGTTGGACCAAAGGGTCTGTTTTTGTGACTCTATGATTCTAAGTAGATACATCTGTCATTGTGAAAATGTGAGAATCAATTAGAAAAGATGCAATAGTAATGCTATGATTAGGCATTTATGAAGGGGAAATCATGCCTGAAGATGTATTAGAGAAGGTAACAAGCAGCTTGCATAAAGGGGAAGTCATGGATATAATATGTTTGGATTTCCAGAAAACATTTGATAAGTACACACATATTAGTGGAGTGCCACAGGGATCAGTGCTGGGGCCACTATTATTTACATATGTATAAATGACTTGGATGAGGAATGTGAATATTCTATAACTAAGTTTGCACTGATACACACATAGGTTCAAAGGCAAGTAATGAGGATGGCACAATGAGTCTGCAAAGAGACATAGATAATGCAAGTTAATTGGTAAAGTAAATAGGCAAAAATCTGGCAAATTTTAATTTGGGGAAATGCGGAGTTATGCATTTTGGCAATAAAAATTGAGGAGCTAAATATTACTTAAATTAAGAAATGTTGCTGAAAACCAAAGAGGTCAAAACCAAAAGTCCTTGTGCATAAATTACAAAACCTTAGCGCCCACAGTCAGTGGTAAATAGGGAAGATAAATGGAAGGTTGACATTCACATCAAAGTGAATGGAGCATACAGGTAGGGAGTCTTGCTATAACTATACAAAGCACTAGTTGTACCACAGGAGAAAGTGAGGATTGCAGGTGCTGGAGATCAGAGTCAATGAAGGGCTTATGCCTGAAATGTTGTCTCTCCTGCCCCTAGGATGCTGCCTCACCTGCTGTACTTTTCCAGCACCACACATTTTGACTGGTTGTACCACAGCTGAAATATGCAAACTGTTTTGTCCCCTCATCTCAGGAAAGCTATACTGACATTGGAGGCAGTCCAGAGAAGATTCACCACGTTAATCCGAGCTGAAGACAAACTGTCCCATGAGGAGACTTTGAGTAATTTGGGTTAGTACTCATTGGAGTTTAGAAGAATGAGAGGTGATCATATTGAATCATATTGTGATCCTTAGGACCTGTTGGAGTTATTCTCTTCACATAAACCACAGGAGGATTCAATTATGCAAGGAATTCAGCTTGGAGTTATAAAGGTAATGAGTTAGACCATTTGTACTATGGGGCCTCCATTTAGAACATTGGCCTACTATCCTGCTTTTTATCCTTGAGTACAAGTCAGTTACTTAATTTCTTGATTATGTATTGTAAGTAACGTAATAAAGCTACTAGAATTGTTAATATCAAAAATTCAACAGTTAGTAAACAAAAGCATGAAGGCAACTTTCGCAACCATGGGATCTGTATATCAGGTTATTGGCTTGTTACTGTACATTCAATTGCCTTAGTGGATTATATGATTCTTCAGCTCTCCCTTCACTTATACCTATCTTGTGGATTTTTCTTCAGTATTCTCCCCTGTAGTGATTGGAACCATTCTGGTTGACAGATATAAACAGGAGATTCAGAGAGTCCCCTGATTTCAGGTACTGGCTGGTTACAGTCAGTGTACTGTGCACATCCAAGAAAAGGTGACTTGTTGATGTGATATCAGTCATTGTGGAGTTATTTCATTCCCATTCAGCAAAACCATTGGTTGTTTTAAAGTCAGTTTCTCTTTGAAATATGTCTAATGCCTTATTGTTCAAACTATGAATTCTTTCTCTTACAGGCCAAATTAATCATTTTGTCAAGTCAGTGCACATGTCTGAGACCCATTTGTCAGTGTATATTCACCATGCTAATTATCTCAGATGTAACAACCACTGTTGTATGCTTAGTTAAAAATCACACAACACCAAGTTAAAGTCCAACAGGTTTACTAGGAAGCACACTAGCTTTCGGAGTGACGCTCCTTCATCTCCAAATCATGTTGTATACTTAGATCAGTTTCCCAAAATCTTGCCTCACATCCTTGACTTTCAGGTGATTTTCAAAAAAAACAATCTTGAGCAGGGGAGGGGCTATGTTTATCTTCAATCTTTTAAAACAGATCTCAAAGGCAAGGGCACAAATATCTCTAAGAGAAAGCTGTCATAATTCATATTCACTATCTTTTCATTTGACATATTCCACTTAACTACAGGTGAGTGATTCCCAAATATGCTGTGTTACTTTTTCCCTGTCACTATTCTTTTATTCTAAGAGGGGCCATCCATTAATTATAATTCTGTCTGATTTAGGAGTTCTGAATAAATTTTACTATCCAGATTAAAAGTAAAACATGCTTTCATAATATCTTTCAAACAGACAAACATTACTGTGTAGTTTCAAAAACTACCAAATTCTGCTTATTTGTTCTTTCCTGCAAAACAATACATTTTCTTAACAAATAATTTGTTAAATTGTGCTTGACATTTCTTTCTTTTAAAATAATACCAAATCAAAATATGTAAACAATAAACATGAGGGCTTCTTTTGTACACCGCCTCAGCAGTGTTTTTGGGCTGACATGATTTGTTAGTATTCAATTAATTTCTTCCAAAACAATTTTCCTATTTTTAAAAACACAAATTAAAACCACCTATGCTGTTTCCATTGGCTTTTATTTAAAATTATTTTTTTAAAAAGAATTTAAAAATTTCCTTAAATTTTAATGAAATTTTCTATTGTGTGCTTGAATTAGCAAATGGTATAGAGTAATTTTATCAATTGCAATTCCAGGAACAAACATACCAGCCTGTGTGGTTTTGAAGAATACTTTTCTACTGGAGATTCAAGAGATTGTAGTCAGTTTAGGGTCATTCTCTAAAGATTTTCTCAGTAAGATGCTCTTTGTGTTCTTGAAACCTGTTTTATAAAATACTAAAACAAAATCTCCCATGCTCTGGAAGGAGGATTAGTAATGTCCAAACATATCGGTGCATTTGGAAATTTAATCCTGTCCAAAACCAGACGTCTCACCACACAAAATGTGATATGATTTTAAAAATCATGTCAGTAATGAGAGTTAGCTTTTGCTTTTCTAAGAGATGGGGCCCAATCACCAGATGATATCATGTTGTACTGTTACATTTTCTGTTTAAAAAAACCTTCTGATAAGTTCAAACCAGCTTTTAAAATTTTTGTTGCCTTAGATAATACCTCCTTATCTATGTTTTGAGAGCAAGCCAAAACAATTTTTCCACAGCATAATTTTTCTACAGCCCTGTAAAAATAAATCATTTTTTAAACTTTTTTGATGAAATAAGATTTCAAAGGCTTGAATCGGTGATTCCTTTGGATTACTCCCTGTTTTAGTACACTCTTCAGTTGAATGTAAGGGATCCTTTGATTGTAACAGTCATGGGAACTGTTTGAATATAATCCAGTTTTCTCAGGGTAATTTGTCACATCACTAGGGGAAAGAGATGAACCTTGGTTTAGGGTTCGACACTTGAGTTCACCCTTTCCAGCTCCTGTGAGACATTACAAACTGGCTTTGCCTCACTGTATTGAGAAGGAACAGTGGGGGAAGTGCTCTCAACTATGTTCCCAAGGTTACCTTCCTTGTCTTGTGAGATAGCAGTTTCAGCTGCTGTCTGCTCACAGATTCCTGCTCAGCACATTCTGATTTTAGCTAGATCAGTGGAGAAGTTTGTTTCAAGATCATCTCAATATCAGTATCCAATTTGTCTGCCTACAATGCTGGCTCTGCCTGCAGTCTTTCCCTCATTTAACTGACATTGGAGATGCGTGCATTCCTGTTAACAATCGCTTTTACCCTGCAGCTCTTTAACCAATCCCTTATCCAACTGTAAAGTACACAAATGGGCACTCTAGGCAAACTTATTCCAAACTGTTTCTAACTCAATTGTTACTTTCATAAACTTATTTGAAAACGTATCGAGGACACATTTATAATTACCATCATATATTTCTATAATTTCCAGTACTGTCCCTGCAGATAGTACTCTTCCATTAAACTTTCAGCGGCTTTTGGAATATCACAATGCAATTGCAATTTCAAATGAAGACTTCTACTTTTTCCAGCAGTTGCAGGTAGATAGGACAGTGAAGTAGACATTTGGTATGCTTTCCTTTATTGGTCAGAGAATTGAGTATAGGAGTCGTGAGGTCATGTTGCGGCTGTACAGGACATTGGTTAAGCCGCTTTTGGAATATTGTGTGCAATTCTGGTCTCTCTCCTATAGAAAGGATGTTGTGTAACTTGAAAGGGTTCAGAAAAGATTTACAGGGATGTTGCCAAGATTAGAGGTTTGAGCTATAGGGAGAGGCTGAATAGGCTGGGGCTGTTTTCCCTGGAGCATTAGGGGGGCTGAGGGGTGACCATGTAGAAGTTTATAAAATCATGAGGGGCATGGATAGGGTAAGTAAACAAGATCTTTTCTCTGGGGTGGGGGAGTCCAGAACTATTGGGCATAGGTTTAGGGTGAGAGGGGAAAGATTTAAAAGGGAACCCTTTCATGCAAAGGTGCATGTATGGAATGAGCTGCCAGAGGAAGTGGTGGAGGTTGGTACAATTACAACATTTTAAAGGCATTTGGATAGTTATATGAATAGGAAGGCTATAGAGGGATGTGGGCCAAGTGCTTGCAAATAGGATTAGATTAATTTAGGATATCTGGTCAGCATGGACGAGTTGGATCGAAGGGTCTGTTTCCATGCTGTTCACCTATCCCAGAGCCAACCCTTCAACTCGGCAGCACCTTTTTGAACTGTCCTACCTGTCTATCTTCCTTCCCACATATTCACTCAATCCTCCCACCAACCTATCACAAATTACTCTCCCACCTGTATCAACCTATCACCTTCCCACCTACCTTTCTCCCATCTCCAGCCCCACCCACACCCGGTATTTATCTCTCAGCCCCCTTCCCCTCCCACATTCCTACTGAAGGGCTTATGCCCGAAACGTCGACTCTCTTGCTCCTTGGATACTGTGGTTTTGAGTGACACACTTTTTGACTCTGATTCTCCAGTATCTGCAGTCCTCACTTTCTTCTAGTTTCTACAAACATAAAGTCAATGAAACCCCAACTTCTGTGTACTCCACTTGTTTTATTAATATTGATGTTAGAAGTTCACAATTATCCTATACAGTTAGCTAGATAAAGACAGTAGACAATTTGCAAATAATTTCCTGATTTTTTATTAAGTTTGTTAAGAAGCAGCACTTTAGATACGAAGCACTAGTTAAATACATAAAGAAAGACAGATACCAGTGGACAAATAAGCTATCAGCTTATTTGGTTTGGTTCTGATAAATGAGCAACCCCTTACTCTGGCCGTAGAATTTCCCACAAAGGTAAGCAACCTTATAAATGAATAGACTACTTCAAACTTAGTTGAGGTAAGTCAATAAGGATATTGAAGTCCCTTACAAATGGATTTTTCCTAGTATTTAATGTGCAGCATGACATTTTATTTAACAGCAATTACAGTAGTAATTAACTTTCCAAAATTGTTTCATGGCAGAACAAAAGGGAGGAACTTACCCCAACCACAGAATTCACAATGTATATTGAGCCATTGTCAACAATTCACTTTGTGGCAAATGTACTCTGTTATCAGTCTGTCATTTTCAAAAATATGAAAGTTTTATTCATGGAAGGAATGAAAACTGAATTTCAAATACAGATGAGCAATGGGACAATGGTCATCATGAGTGACAGTCTTGTGACCTTTGATCATAAGGCTTCAAACAATTGATTGACACAGAGGAAATAACCTATACCTAATATGACAATGCACTAAATGCACAGGAACAGAGGGCAGTCCTCATCAAGCAGATTTTGTACGCAACAGTTCTCATTGAGCAGTCTCCAAAGAACAGTCTTCATCAGGCAGATGGAAAATGGACCAAATGAGAGGAGGAAGAATTCCCTAATACCTTGATTAGAGAGCAGGATGCCAGTTCTTCAACTTTTAACTTAACTTAGTTAAACTTAAAGACATATTTTTGTTAAACTAGTTCCCCAATGTTATGTTTATTCATAGATATCATAGCAAGCAGCAGCTTACAACCAGCCAACTGACAGGGAACACCGAATATACGAAAAACCGAAAGAACTGTGGATGCTAGAAATCTGAAACAAAAACAGAAATTGCTGAAGATTCTCAGCAGGTTTGGCAGCATTTGTGGAGAGAAATCAAAGTTAACATTTTGGGTCCAATGACCCTTCTTCAGAATAGTTGTGTTCTGCTGCCAGACCCGCTGTGGTTTTCCAGCAGCTTCTGTTTTGTTTAACATTTGCTGTATGCTTGCCGAGAAGCTTAGAAGTGCAATGATTCTGTGTTCTTTTCTCATCACAGATATGAAGTGTTTGATAACTTTCTCTTCCAAGTACTGAGGCTAACATCCAAACTCTAATACACAGAGCTTACAGTTTCAAACCCATAGCACTCAGAAGAGGCCTGTATTGGTTACTTCAATCCCACATCCCAGAACTACCTTACACTTGCAGAATTTTTTTTTTGAGTATACTGTTTCATTTCAGAGAATCATTAGCTGGAAAGTGATTTCATTCTAACATTTTTCCTCACAATTGCTTGCCTCTGTTTCTTCTGAGCTTGTGACTTCTCTTCCAATATCAGATTTCTTCAAATGACTGTGTATGTATGATCAGCACATTCTGAAATCTGCAAATTATCAGTTTAAATTTAGGAGATGCAATTCAATGAACTTTGCCTTTTCCTTAAATATTGCTAAATCACTGTTGCTGGCTGAAGAAGAATGTGAGCAGTGATGCAATTTTCTTCACATGAGAGTTTGGTCCTCCATAGATGGCCAGTTTTATATATTTACTCAGCAGATGTTCACAACATCGTTCAGTGCCATCTACAGAAATCTTAGGTATCTTATGTGAAACAATCTGTTCGCTATTCAGTGGTAAACTAATTTTAACACAATGCAAGTAAATTGTTAGGTTTCCATAATTAATAACACAAACTAATTATTATGCTCAGAAAATCATTCACCAAATCCACTTATCCCTTTAATTTCATTAGTGCAATTTTAATTACACAAAAAAGGAAACATTGTCCCTTTTCATTTTAAAAAAAGTAACCTTTTACAAAAGAGGCTGAGAAATTGTAATTGAGCAGAAGAAAACTAACTATAATGCACTTTGGGGAATCCCTCAGGTGCTATCAAAGTAAACCAGTTTGCCCATTAACATTGCAATAAAAACAATAAAACACTATATAAATAAGGATATTTAATAACAATTGTGATTGAACAAAGCAGGCAAGGGAACAGAATATAGAGCAAACATTTACCTTAAGGGATACTGGTTAAACAGTCATAATTGTGAGCATTTAATTCTTTTAAGACCCGCTGACTGGATTTGCAAAACATTAGAGTGTATAAATGGAAAATTAAATGTGGCCAACAAAAGAAAACTAACCAAGCTGAAACATTAAGCATCAAGGTCATTAGGGGATAGATATTCTTCCATGCATGGTATTTATCCCATGGGCAAAGTCAAAATGGGTACATGACTTTGCCAGTGGGCAAATGTAATGCATGGAAGCATTTCTAGTTCTAGCTGACTTAATGTCTTAAATGTTATGGAATGGATTCATCCATTGCTCCTTGTCACATGTAACTGCTTTCAAGAAAAGTTGAAATATACGCAATATGTACTGGATGATAAAAGTTTAATTAAGTTCAGAATGTATGTCTAATTTGAAGAGTCATTCCATCTGGACAGCTACCTTCCAGTAACATACAGTCTGAACACTTTAAATACTTGTAAATCATAAACTTTATGGGGCAGCACAGTGGCTCAGTGGTTAGCACTGATGCCTCACAGTGCTAGAGACATGGGTTCAATTCCCGCCTCGGGCGACTGTCTGTGTGGAGTTTGCACATTCTTCCCCGTGTCTGCGTGGGTTTCCTCCCACAGTCCAAAAATGCAAGTAAGGGGAACTGGCCATGCTAAATTGCCCATAGTGTTAGGTGCATTAATCAGGAGTAAATATGGGGTTACTGTGGACTTTTTGCGCCATTGGGCCTGTTTCCATACAGTAGGGAATCTAATCTTTAAAACTTCACTCCATCATTTGCTACAGTTGGGAGAAATACCAGAAAGGAATTTTAAATCCATTGTGAATAAAATTAAAGAGCTGACTGAAAAATGCCTATAAACAGTAACAGCTAGCATCCATAAGAAGTCACAAGATAGCTGATAACTTCATATCTTTGAAAGGTGCATTTTTTGCTACAAATATCTGTCAAATATTAATGACTCTGAGTTGCCAGCCCAATGAAGGAAAATCTCAAAACAGAACTTCGACATTCATACAGAAATGACATGTTAATTGACCACAATAGCTTCAACCACTTCTACGCTCAAAACCAATGAGTTGCTACAACCAAAAATACCTTAAATCTTTGTAAATTATTTGTCAGCAACCACAGCAAAGTCACAACCTGGTGGTATCACAGCTTTTGTTGGATCTGCAATAGTGTGGATTATGCTAAATTTGGAAATATACTTTACAAGGGAACAGAATGGAGAAGGATTGAATTGTGATGTAGTTTGGAAAAAAAGATTTATTACCAATAATCAGGGATGGTATCATGATTGCTTTATTGATTGAATTTTGGTAAATAAATTAGGTTTCTTTACCAACTGCAGATTGCTAAATAAATTAATTCCTCAATATCTGACAACTACATTCCACAGAGGTAGTACAAGAAAGATATAGCAGGAGAATATTTTAAGGAATTTACGGTGAGGAGCAAAAACCTGTGAATGGTTATAAGGAGGGCTTTATTTTTCTAATACATATTGGGAGAATAACAGTTTAAAGGGAGAGGGGGAAGAGATTTTCAAATGTTCCAAGGACAGTTTTTGAGATCAGTATGTTCCCTGTATGATCATGAGTAGGATATGCTGAACCTGGTTCATGGATAAGATCTGCTCCAAGTGAATCAAGTATCAGTAGGGGATCATAGTATCATCAAATCATGTCCAATACTTTTCCATATCTAACCAAACACAATGTCATCTTCAAATAATTAATTGAAGCATTACCATTTTAAATGGGGTGAGAACTGATGTGGTCCAGGTAAATGGGATCAAAGTTAGTAGACAAGATTCTAAATGTCCAATGGGTTGCCTTTAAAGAGGAGATAGTTCAGATGCAGACAAGGTGATGATGAAGTAGGAAAGTGAGAGAAACAAGTCAAGGTCTCCTTGAATGGTGAAAAAGATTGAGAGTAAGATCAATAGTGATGGGTGCATGTGACAGATATTAGTTTGTTAATACAAATGAGAATCAGGCTGAATATAGAAAGTTCAGAGGAGAAGTGGAAAGAAAAGAGAAGCAAAAAGAGTATTGGAGGAGACAGGCAGCAAACATAGAAAGGAATCCAAAAGTCTTCCATGGATACATGAATAGTAAAAGAGTGGTAAAAATAGGTGTAGAGTCAATGAAACAAAAATGGAGTTTAAGCATTGAGGATATGGCTGAGGTACAAAATAATTTGCATCTGCCTTAATCAAGGATGTCGATGTTGTCATACATACGGGGTGTATGCATAGTGAAAGGGGAGATAGCTGAGATGCTACACTTGCTGAAATTGATAAAGAGGAAATATTAGATAGATCTTCTCTACTTAAAGTTGATAAGTTATCAGGACAGCACTGGGTGCATCCAAGAGTACTAAGGGAATTAAAGGTGAAAATTATTGAAGCTCTGGCTATAATTTCCTAAAGCTCCTCAGATACAGTCAGAGGACTTGAGAACTGCAAATATCAAACCCCTAATCATGAAAGGGTGCAAGGATAAATCCTGCAACCATTAGTCAGTTTAACCTCAGTGCTGGAAAAACTTTTGCATACTTAGAGCAAAATTAACAGTCTCTTAGGCAATTGTGGATTAACTAAGGAAATTCAGCACAGAATTTTTAATATCTAAGAATGGCTGACTCTTTAAAACTTCTTGTTGAAGTAATAGATAGGGTGGATGGAGATAATGTGGGTCTTGTGAGGTATATGGATTTTTGCTAAAGTATTTACTAAAGGTATTTGCTAACATGCCACATATTAGATTTACCAGCAAGGTTAAAACTAATGGTTATAAGGGGGAAGTAAGAGAATAGATTCAACTTTGGCTATGTGACAGAAAAAAAGGAAGAGTGATGTAGTGATTTTTCTTGGTCTACAAGAATGTTTCTAATGGTGTTTCCCATGAGTCAGTGATCACTGATTATCTGTCTCTATACTAATGACTCATACTTAGTTGTGGGTGGTACAATTCGGAAAGTCACAAATAACTAATTGTTTGGAAGTATTATAAGCTATGAAACCTGTGATAGACTTCAAGAGGACATCGAGTGGCTAATGATTTGACTGATGATTACCAGATGAAATCTAAATGAGAGAAGTATGAAGAGATACATTTTAGTAGGAACAACAAGGGTAGGCAATACTTAATAAAGCAATTCCAAAGTGGGTACAGGAGCAGAGAGTCCAGGCTATAGAAACGACAGATAATTGAAAATTGCAGAACTGATTCAGAAGTACTTAATAAGACATATGATATCCTGCAATTTATTAACAAAGAATATAGAGTATAAAATGAAGGAACCTATGGTGAAGATTTATAAATATTTTGTTTTAACTTCAGTTTGGAGAGTTGACACTTCTGGGCACTATACTTCAAGAAGGATGTGATATGGAGAGGATACAACAAATGTTTATGAGAAAGATTCCCAGGTTGAGCGATTTCAGTTACTTGTATAGATTGATAAAGCCATGGCTGTTCTCCCTGAAGAAGAGAAGCTTGAGAGGAGATTTGAGAGAGTGATTCACAATCATGAAGATCCTGGACAAAGTAGAATGGAAGAAATTCTTCCCATTGGCATAATTTCAAGAACGAGAGACTTTTGATTTAAGGTGATGGGCCAAAGAACTAGAGACAACATGTGAAAAACCATTTTTTTAATGCAGTGATTAGCCAGCCTCTCGAATACATTACCTGAATCTGTGGTGGTGGATGATTCAATCACGATTTTCAAAAGTGAGTCAGATAATTTATCTAAAAGAATAAAAATGGTAAACCAATGCGGAAAAGGGACTGGGCCTAGCTGAGTGCTTCTCTTTTGTTACCATTATACGATTAAATGATTCTAAATAATAGACTCAATGTTAATTCCTCTATTTTAGGTGGGAGAGACCATGTGATGATAAAAAATTAAAACTGGGAGCATGTTCCAAACCAGTTAAACTGTTGTTTTTACAGCAATAGTTTAGAGGTTTCCAAGTGTTCTGCCTGGAAAAAGCATTAACATATTAAAATCAGTCTCCCATAGTGCATTTGAAAGTCTGATTAAGATTTTACACTTTCCAGCAAGATCTCCCAGAGCCCAGAAGACAAATGGAAGCTAAGTTTCTGGCTTCAGAAAGCAAGCAGGTTTTGAAGGATGTTTTATGGGCCATTAGAAACAGCAATGCTTCTCAACAAAATTTTTAACTTTCCCCTGCTGACTGCGGCCTAACTTCCCAACCACAGCCACCAGAACCCCACACTATTGTCAGCAACCTCCTCAAAACAAGTCCCGAAAAGGAGCCTGGGCCTAATGTTTCAAGACTTCCTATTCAACAGCCCTTGAGCCTGGATAGTCAGGCATCTGCTTCTAGCAAATAAGGCCATGTTGCTTTATTCATCCTGAGATGTAAAAGTAACATTCTGATTAGAAATGGTCAGAAATCACAGGGTTGAGCAATAACTCCAGAGAGAGAATTCGCTGAACATAAAGAGGGGACCACAAATGCTATTTTCTGGATTGTATTTGGCAGAATTTGCACTCCATTCACCTTAGGTGAAAGTGAGGACTGCAGACGCTGGAGATTAGAGTCGAGAGTGTGGTGCTGGAAAAGCACAGCAGGCCAGGCAGCTTCTGGGGAGCAGGAGAGTCAATGTTTCAGGCAAAAACCCTTGATCAGGAATGAGGCTGTGATCTGAGGGGGTGGGGCTGGCACAAAGGTAGCTGAGAGTGCGATAGGTGGATGGAGATGGGTGGTGATGGGTCAGAGGGGAGGGTGGACCAGATAGGTGGGAAGGAAGATGGACAAGTGGGACAGGTCATGTGGGCAGTGCCGAGTTGGAAGGTTTGAAATGGGATAAGGTGGGGGGAGGGGGAATGAAGAAACTGGTGAAATCCACATTGATGTCATGGTGTTGGAGGGTCCCGAGGTGGAAGATGAGGCGTTCTTCCTCCAGGTGTCATTGAGTGATAGAGTCATAGAGATGTACAGCATGGAAATAGACCCTTTGATCCAACCCGTCTATGCCGACCAGATATCCCAACCCAACCTAGTCCCACCTGCCAACACCCGGCCCATATCCCTCCAAACCCTTCCCATTTATATACCCATCCAAATGCCTCTTAAATGTTGCAATTGTACCAGCCTCCACCACTCCCTCTGGCAGATTATTCCATGCCCGTACCACCCTCTGTGTGAAATAGTTGCCCCTTAGGTCTCATTTATATCTTTCCCCTCTCACCCAACACCTATGCCCTCTAGTTCTGGACTCCCGGACCCCAGGGAAAAGACTTTGCCTATTTACCCTCTCCATGCCCCTCATAATTTTGTAAATCTCTATAAGGTCACCCCTCAGCCTCCAATGCTGCAGGGAAAACAGCCCCAACCTGTTCAGCCTCTCCCTATAGCTCAAATCCTCCAATCCTGGCAATATCTTTGTAAATCTTTTCTGAACCCTTTCAAGTTTTACAACATCTTTCAGATCGGAAGGAGACCAGAATTGCATGCAATTGTCCAACAGTGGCCTAACCAATGTCCTGTACAGCCGCAACATGATCTCCCAACTCCTGTACTCAATACTCTGACTAATAAAGGAAAGCATACCAAACACCTTCTTCACTATCCTATCTGCCTGTGACTCGACTTTCAAGGAGCTACAAACCTGCACTCCAAGGTCTCTTTGTTCAGCAACACTCCCTAAGACCTTCCCATTAAGTGTATATGTCCTGCCCTGATTTGCCTTTCCAAAATGCAGCACCTCACATTTATTTAAATTAATTTGAGCCAGTTCTGTATCCAAATGGCTAGTTCTCCCTGTATTCTATGAGATCTAACCTTGCTAGTCTCCCATAGGGAACCTTGTCGAACGCCTTACTGAAGTCCATATAGATCACATCTACCGCTCTGCCCACATCAATCCTCTTTGTTACTTCTTCAAAAAACTCAATTAAGTTTGTGAAATATGATTTCCCACTCACAAAGCCATGTTGACTATCCCTAATCAGTCCTTGCCTTTCCAAATACATGTACATCCTGTCCCTCAGGATTCCCTCCAACAACTTGCCCCACCACCGACATCAGGCTCACCGGTCTATAGTTTCCTGGCTTGTCCTTACCACCCTTCTTAAACAGTGGCACCACGTTAGCCAACCTCAATCTTCTGACACTTCACCTGTGACTATCAAAGATACAAATATCTCAGCAAGAGGCCCAGCAATCACTTCTCTAGCTTCCCACAGATTTCTCAGGTATACCTGATGTGTCCGGTGGTAAGGGTTTGGAAAAGGAGGAGGCCCAGGACCTGTATGTCCTTGGTGGAGTGGGAGGGGGAGTTGAAGTGTTCGGCCAGGGGGTGGTGGGGTTGGTTGGTGTGAGTGTCTAGAGATGTTCTCTGAAGCTCCCTGTGACCAGACGTCCTGTCTTCCCAATGTAGAGGAAACCGCATCACGAGCAATGATACAGTAAATGACATGTGTGGAAATGCAAGTGAAACTTTGATGGATCTGGAAGGCTCCTTTGAGTATTGGACAGAGGAGAAGAGGGAGGTGCAGGCGCAGGTTTTGCAAGTCCTGAGGTGGCAGGGGAAGGTGTCGGGAGGGGAGGGTGGGTTGTTGGGGGGCTTGGACCTGACGAGGAAGTTGCGGAGGGAATGGTCTTTACAGAAAGCGGATAGAGGTGGGGAGGGAAATATATCTCTGATGGTCGGGTCCGTTTGTAGGTGGTGGAAGTGGCGGAGGATGACCCCCTCAATAGTTACTCCAGTGGTTCCTAACCAGGCTTCAGAATAACCAATTCCACTCTTTGTGAATAATGAATTCAGACACCAGCCTTCTATTTCAAACAAAATGCTTAACAATCTATTGTATAAATTATAACTTTAATGAAGAAAATGAAAGCAACAAGGTAATCCAATGCTGTAAACCTGAAACATTTGTTTTCAACCTCAATTCAGACAAAAGACAGACAGACAAATAAACATAGTTGAGGGACAAATAAAAGAAAATAGCAAAACCATTCCACTTACTTAAATGGCATTCACAATGCATTTTATATCAGGCATTGATAGAACATAGAACAGTACAGTCCAAGAACAGGCCCTTTAGCCCTCCACATCTGTTCATATAGGTAAAAATAATGACTGCAGATGCTGGAAACCAGATTCTGGATTAGTGGTGCTGGAAGAGCACAGCAGTTCAGGCAGCATCCAAGGAGCTTCGAAATCGACGTTTCGGGCAAAAGCCCTTCATCAAGAATAAAGGCAGTGAGCCTGAAGCGTGGAGAGATAAGCTAGAGGAGGGTGGGGAGAAAGTAGCGTAGAGTACAATGGGTGAGTGGGGGAGGGGATGAAGGTGATAGGTCAGGGAGGAGAGGGTGGAGTGGATAGGTGGAAAAGGAGATAGGCAGGTAGGACAAGTCCGGACAAGTCATGGGGACAGTGCTGAGCTGGAAGTTTAGAACTAGGATGAGGTGGGGGAAGGGGAAATGAGGAAACTGTTGAAGTCCACATTGATGCCCTGAGGTTGAAGTGTTCCGAGGCGGAAGATGAGGCATTCTTCCTCCAGGCGTCTGGTGGTGAGGAAGCAGCGGTGAAGGAGGCCCAGGACCTCCATGAGGGAGGGGGAGTTGAAATGTTGGGCCAAGGGTCGGTGTGGTTGATTGGTGCGGGTATCCCGGAGATGTT
>NC_057710.1:63543233-63591777 GCF_004010195.1 Chiloscyllium plagiosum
GTGGCTCAACATTTGAACTCCCCCTCCCACTCTGCCGAGGATATGGAGGTCCTGGGCCTCCTTCACCGCCGTTCCCTCACCACCAGATGCCTGGAGGAAGAACGCCTCATCTTCCGCCTCGGGACACTTCAACCCCAGGGCATCAATGTGGACTTCAACAGTTTCCTCATTTCCCCTTCCCCCACCTCACCCTAGTTCCAAACTTCCAGCTCAGCACTGTCCCCATGACTTGTCCGGACTTGTCCTACCTGCCTATCTCCTTTTCCACCTATCCACTCCACCCTCTCCTCCCTGACCTATCACCTTCATCCCCTCCCCTACTCACCCATTGTACTCTATGCTACTTTCTCCCCACCCCCACCCTCCTCTAGCTTATCTCTCCACGCTTCAGACTCACTGCCTTTATTCCTGATGAAGGGCTTTTGCCTGAAACATCGATTTCGAAGCTCCTTGGATGCTGCCTGAACTGCTGTGCCCTTCCAGCACCACTAATCCACATCTGTTCATATGTCTGTCTAAATGCCTATTCAATGTTGTTATTCTGTCTGCTCTACCACCACCACTGGCACCGGGTTCCAGGCACCTACCACCTTTTGTGTAAAAAAATCTGTATCCTGGTATATGCTTTTACAACCTTCCTCACTACCTACAACTCCACCAACTTTCATGTCATCTGAAAATTTACTACTCAGACCACCCGACATTTTTTAATTCATCGATATATATTACAAACAACAGAGGTCCCAGCATTCATCCTTGTGGAATATTACTGGTCACAGACCTCCAATCAGACAAACATCTTTCCATAACTTCCCTATGAACTAGCCAATTTTGCATCCAACTTAACAATTGGCCATAGGTTCCTTGTGACTTAATCTTCTGGACCAGGTACCATGAGGGATCTTGTCAAATGCTTTAGTGAAGTCCATATAGACAACATCCAATACCCTACCTTGACCAGTCACCTTTGTCACTTTCTCAAACAACTCAATCACATTTGTGAGACAACACCTCCACCACACAAACAAGTGCTGACTATCCCTAATCAGTCCATTCTTTTCCAAATGCAAGTGAATCCTGTCCCTAAGAATCCTTTTCAGTTTACCTTCTTAGTTTATTCAGGTAAATCCAGTAATAATTCTCTCTCAGTTTTCTCTCTGAGCTTCCAAAAGCTCTTGTGGGAAATTAGGCAGGGAGCTTTGTCAGCAGTCAAGTTCATCCTCAAAAGGAAACACCATAAAAAAAAATCCAGTGCCTTGATAGACTAAACATCTTTTCCTGAGGCTTCAACTCCCATTCAACACCTGCCATCTGTGGGAACATATGATCCCTTTCAGACTTGCCGGAACAAATTCCCTGGTATGGACCTTCCAATAGACAACATCTGCTATTTGTTTAAACACAGCGCTTCTCTTAGGATTGCTGAGCCTGGAGGAACCCTTTTGATCAATAATCAGTCTTGATTAACTGCCATGCCTGGCTTCACAATCAAAGAAAAATTTATTTGATTTGTTCTTTTCCTTTTATCACAAGCTGTTCAGAAAGTCCACAAGTCATCTTCAGCTCCAAATAAAGAATAAAAGTGAAATAAGTCTTGAGGAATTGCAAGGTATTTTGTAAGTAGAAGATGATTGAAATGAATACCTCCTCCTTATTCAGCTGCATGGGAGATAATTTTACCTATTTTTGCATATTATTTTAATGGTTTCTGTGTGGTGATTGTGGCTGTATGTATTTACAAATATTGATTCAGTTTTCAAAGTTAGGAGCTGTTTGATAAAATCTTAACTTTGACTCTACAACCCCTATTTAAGAGTTATTCAAATAACATGATCAGACCTAGTGATCGCTAAGATTACACAAATGTAAATCATCAATCATCTGCTATTTTATCTTTGTTACCTCAAAGACTGAAGAAGATAGGCAATATATTTTGACCAAGCTTAATTTATTAAAACTTATGTGCACTATATAAAATATACTAGTCATAAATGTAATGTACATTTGTGCAAGGGAATAAACCCAAAATGTCTGATTAATTTAGGCCAAAATTCATCTTAACTAGAATTACATTTCTGCAATCAGAGTTTTACGATAATAAAACAAATGTAAAATAACAAACCAGAAAATGATGAAAAGAACAGTACAGCACAAGTGCAGGTCCTTTGGCTCAACAGGACTACACCAACACATTACACCTTTCTAAACTAAAAGCCTTTGGCTGCCATATGGTCCATATCTCTCTATTCCCTGTCTATCCATGTATCTGTCAGGATGCCTCTTAAATATTGTTATTGTATCAGACTCCACCACCACATCTGACAGCACATTCCAGGCACTTACCAAGCTGTCTGTAAAATCTACCTCTCACATCTACTTTAAACTTTCCTCCTTTTACCTAAACCTATGTCTCCTGGTAATTGGCATTTGAACCCTGAGAAAAAGACTCCGACTATCCATTCTGGCCATGACTCTCATAAGTTTGTAAACCTCTATCAGGTCGCCCCTCAGTCTCCAACATTCAACTGAAAACAAACTAAGCGAAAGTGAGGACTGCAAATGCTGGAGATTAGAGTCAAGATTAGAGTGGTACTGGAAAAGCACAGCAGGTCAGGCAGCTTCTGAGGAGCAGGAAAATCAACGTTTCGGGCAGGACTTCATCAGGAAGTCAAAACAAACCGAGATTGTCAAATCTCTTCTTGTATCAAATACCCTCTCCAAAGCCTCCACATCTTTCTGGTAGAATGGTAACCAGAACTGTGGGCAATATTCCAAATGTGATCTGACTATTTCTGATGAAGGACTTATGCCTGAAAGGTTGATTTTCCTGTTCCTCGGATGCGCCCTGACCTGTTGTGCTTTTCCAGCATCACATTCTCGACTAAAGTTCGCTACAGCTGCAACATGACTTGCTAATTTTTATAATCTATGCTAGTGGAGGCATGCATACCATATGCCTTCTTGATAACCTGTTTCACTTGTGCTGCCACTTTCAGGGAACTGTGGATCTGTATACCTAGATCTTTCTGTTTGTTATGATTTTAAGGGTTCGTTCATTGACTGTATATTTCCCTCCTGCATTAGATCTTCCAAAATACATCACCTTGTATTTGCCTAGATTAAGTTCCATCTGCCATTTATCTGTCTAAGTCTCCAGCCAATCAAAAACTTGCAGTATCCTCTGGCAATCTTACTCACTCACCACAGCTCCCTTAATCTTTGTGTTGTCCATAATCTTACTAATCAGACTACTTACATTCTCCTCCAAATCACTTGTATATGTTATAAACAGCAGGGGTCTCAGCATTGATTCCTGCAGAACACCATTGTGTCAGGAAAACACCCTTCCACTGCTGCTCTCTGTGAACAAGCTAGTTCTGTATCCACCTTACCAACTCTAGTCATCAAATGTTCTTGAATCTTGCCTTCCTTATCCTTCACTTTCATAGGCACATGCTGGTCCTAAACTCGAATCAACTGGTCCAGGAAAGATTCCCACATGACAGATGTGGATTTACCCTAAAATTGGTGCCCCAATCTACATTGCCCAGTTCCTGCCTAATATTGTCATAGTTATCCTTCCCTCAATTTTGTACCTTCCCTGAGGCCTCTTATCCATAAGTAACTTAAAATTTACAGAATTATCGTCCCCAGAAATGTACCCCCACTGAAACTTCAATCATTGGTCATGCTCACTTTAAGTTTAGTATGGCTTCTTCAAGAAACCCTCTTGGATACATCTAACTAATTACCTGCTCTTCTAAGCCCTTGTGCTAATGGAGTCCCAGGTAATATACAGGAAGTTAAAATTACCCACCAAAACAACAGCCTTGTTTTCACAATTTTTCCAAAATTGTCCATATACCTATTTCTCTATCTCCTGCTGGCCATTGGGAGGCCTGTAATAAGGAGAAAGTGAGGACTGCAGATGCTGGAGATCAGAGCTGAAAATGTGTTGCTGGAAAAGCGCAGCAGGTCAGGCAGCATCCAAGGAGCAGGAGAATCGATGTTTCAGGCATGAGCCCTTCTTCAGGAATGAGGGAAAGTCATTCCTCATTCCTGAAGAAGGGCTCATGCCCGAAACGTTGATTCTCCTGCTCCTTGGATGCTGCCTGACCTGCTGCGCTTTTCCAGCAACACATTTTCAGGCCTGTAATAACACCATTGTAGTGATTGCATCTTTCCTATTCCTGAATTTCCCCATAGTCTCACTGGATGAGTCTCCCTCGGTACAGTTGCGATTTGTTAATCTGCTAATAGATGAAAGATTTGAGGCAATGTACAAGGCACAGTTCTGTCCCCTTTCTGCTGGTAATGAGTAGCCAGTTCCTTCTTTCAATCAAAACACTTATTTTAACATCTTCAAAATTCCAAAAGCATCTCTCTCTACTCCGCCACTGTAAATTTTGCACTGTTACATTTTACACACATAATCCATGCAAACAAACAAATTAAAAGCAAGTCATGAGATCCCTCAAACACACACCCTATACCTTTTGACTCCATTGTTAATCATGAATCTAAATAACATCTGAACAGAAAATATTTAATTACCCAACCTCTGTTGCTCTCTGGGGAAGAGAATCTAACAGACTAATAGACCTCTGGAGAAAAAAAAAATCTCCTACTCTCTTAAATGAGAGACCCCTTATTTAATGCTCCCTAAGTTACAGTCTCTGACACAAAGTGAAATACCGTCTCAGGGTCCACCCTGTCAAAATAAGATCACGTCCCACTTTTCTAAAGTCTATTGGATACAGGTGTAACCTGTCTAATCATACAATAACCCCCTTATCCAAGAATTGATCATGTGAATCTTTTCTAAGCTGCTTTTAGTGCTATAATACCACTTCTTAAATCAGTAGAACAAAACTGCACAGTAATTCAGAGGTGCCTCACCAATGACATGTACAACTGCAACAAAATTTCTCTAATATTAAACTTTATTCCTCTCGTAATCAATAACATTTCATTTGCCTTCCTTCTCATTTGATGTATTTGCATAGGAACCATTGTGATTCATATACCAGGATACATCAATCTCTCTGTACCACAAGGTTTAGCAATTTCTCTCTATTTATAAGATACCACCTTTTATTCCTCTTGCCAAATTGGACAATTTCAAATTTCCCAACATATTTCATCAACCAATTTATTTTTTGCTGCCCACTTGACTTACCTATATCCCTTTGTTGCCTTTCCTTCATCTTGACAATTTACCTTCTTCCTTATCTTGGTATATCAACAAATATAGGTACTGTCGATCTGCTTCCCATATCATGTCATTAATATAGATTATAAATAGAGAGATAAGCTCTGATCCCTGTGACATTCTACTAGTTATAGCATGACAAGCCTACAACGAACCTTTTATTCTTATTGTCTGTTTCCTGTTGCAAGCAATCCTCTATCTGGGGCAATATATTACATGCTACATCATGAGAACTTATTTTGAGTTGTAACCTTTCATTTAGTTGTTAATTGAATGCCTTATTGAAATCTAAGTTTTCTTTTAATTCACTCATGACATGTGGACATCTCTAACTGGGTCATCTCTAGTTAACCTTGAAAAGTGGTGGTGAGCTTATTGAATGGCCACTTGCTGCAGGTAGAACACAATGCTGTTAGGGAGGGTGCTCCAGGATTTTGCCCCAGTGACACAGAAGAAACTGCAACATATTTCAAAGTCACGATGGTGAGTGGCTTGGAGGAGAAGTTGCACATCCTCTTCTCGTGCAACAGTGATATTCTCCTTAATCATTAATCCAACTCCCCCACATCCGTTTCTCTCTCACCTGAAACATCTAAACCCTAAAATGTTGAGTTTCTAAATCCTGCCATTCTCTCAATAAGGCCTTAAATTCTAATCATTTTCCCAGTAACAAAGAACACAGAACAAAAGAGAAGTACAGCAAAGGAACAGGCCCTTCGGCCCTCCAAGCCTGTGCCAATCATCATGCCCTTACTAAACTAAAAAACAAACCTTCTGCCCTGACTCAGTCCATATCCCTCTATTCCCTCCCTATTCATGTAACCATTCAGACGCCTCTTAAATGTAGCTAACATGCCTGCTTCCACCATCTCTTCTAGCAGTGCATTCCAGGCTCCTGCTACTGTCTGTGTGAAAAATCTCCCTTGCACATCTCCCTTAAACTTTCTCCTCTGACTTTGAGCACGGTAGCTCAGTGGTTAGCACTGCTGCCTCACAGCACCAGGGACCCAGGTTCGATTTTAGTCTGTGTGACTGTCTGTGTGGAGTTTGCACATTCTCCCTGTGTCTGCATGGGTTTCCTCTGGGTGCTCCGGTTTCCTCCCACAGTCCAAAGATGTGCTGCTCAGATGAATTGGCCATTCTTAATTGCCCATAGTGTTAGGTGCTTTAGTCAGAGGGAAATGGGTCTGGGTGGGTTACTCTTCGGAGGGTCGGTGTAGACTTGTTAGGCCAAAGGGCCTGTTTCCACACTGTAGGAAATCTAATCATGTGCCTCCTTGTAAATGAAACTTCAACCCTGGGAAAATGTCTCTAACTATCTATGCTTCTCCTAATTTTGTAGACGTCTATCAGGTCTCCTCTCAGTTGCCGTCTTTCCAGTGAAAACAATCCTAGTTGTTTTAACTTTTCCTCATAGCAAATGCCCTCAAGACCAGGCAACATTCTGGTGAAAGTTCTCTGCACGTTCTCTAAAGCTTACACATCCTTCTGGTACTGTGGTGACCAAAACTGCACACATTACTCCAAATGCAGCCTATCAAGAATTTTATATAGCTGCAACACGGTTTGCCAACTCTTGTACTCCATGCCCCGGTCAATGAAGGCAAGCATGCCATATGCCTTTGTAATCATCTTGGCCACCTGTGTTTCCACTTTTAGGGAACTGAAGACCTGCACGCCCAGATCCATCTGTATGTTAATGTTCCCAATGGTTCTGCCATTTACAGTATAATTCACACCTTTTTCTAGTAATTGCAATTGCTTTAATTTCCACCCTCCTTGATTTGTAAGTGTTTCTGGAAGTTATTCATGTCTTCTATAGTGGAGACAGACCTGCCCCCATTTCCTAATATTAATTGCCAAGGCTCACTGATTAGTGTACCAACCTTCATTTTTATTACCCATTTCCATATAATATACCTATCAAGCTCACATTGTTATTACATTTATACCTAGCTTTCTCTCATACTCTATTTTTTCCTTTTTTCCATTTTTTTCATATATTCTGTTCAATTTATTGACCTAGCACTGATCTTTACTCAGATGTGCACTTGTTTTCAATTTGAAATTTGCTTTAGCTTCCTTAATTAGCCAAGAATCTAAAGTCTTTCTTCCTCATTGGAATGTGGTGCTAAGTGTTTTCAAATATTTCTTCAATTGTCCACCACTACATCTCTACTGGCCTACGTTTCACTGAGTTGTCAGTTAACTTTAGATAGCTCTGTTTTCATACCTTTGTAAGTTCCTTTACCTAAGTTTAAAACATTAGACTCATACCCATGTCCTTCAAATTGAAAGCGAATTTCAATCATGTCAGCAATGTTTCTACCACTGCTCTTGTTCAGCTCCTGATCAATGGTAATCCTCACTACTTTAATAGTGGAGGATTGAGTGGAAGTATTACTATCAAATATTAAGGGGATATGAATTCCTTCTTATTTGAGATGGTCATAACATGGCTGTGTAGTGTGAATATTATTTGCTACTTATCAGAAGGAGCCCGGATGTTATCCAGATCATGTTTAACATGGATGTGGGTTGTTTTATTATTTGAGAACTTCATGCAATCATTCACAAAAATCACCACTTCAGACCATGTGATGGAAGGAATATCATTGATGAAACATTTGAAAATGGTGACACTTAGAATAGTTAGGGGAGTAACAAAAGAATATAAGAAATAGGAGCCAGATTAGACATACAGCTCCTCATGCCTTGGGTTGCGCTTCGGCGGGTCGGTGTGGACATGTTGAGCCGAAGGGCCTGTTTCCACACTGTAATGTAATCTAATTTGAAAGTGGTGACACTTAGGATAGTTAGGGCAATAACAAAAGAATATAAGAAATAGGAGCCAGATTAGACATACAGCTCCTCATGCCTGTGACACCATACAATATGATGACTAATCTTCCACCTCACCTCCATGCTCTTGCCTTGTCTCCTTATCCTGTAATTCTCTAAATATCAAGAGAAGTATCTGATATTCTGGTCTTTTACTAATGCTCAGAATGTACCATGTACAAGATGTAATTTAGTAAGGCTCCATAGACAGCACCTTCCAAACCCACAATCACGATCATCTAGATGAACAATAGCAACAATACATGGAAATGCCAACACGTTCAATTCCCCTCCAAGCCATTCACCATCCTGATTTGGAATTGTATCACTGTTGCTTCAGTACAGCTATTAAGCAGCTCACTACCACTTTCTCAAAGGCAACTAATGATAGGCAATAAATTCTGGCCCAGCCAATAAAATTCACACCCTAAGAGAGAATTTAGGATAATATTGAAGAGAAAGCATGCTTCATGCTTGGCACTTCATCCCATCATCTTAAACATACAACCCTTCCACAACTCAACATTATGTACTATAAACAGGACACAGTGCACCACTGTACCAGAGTTCTTCAACCCCACCTCTCAAACACATGTCCTCAACCACAGAATAGGGCAAAGGCAACAGATACTTGGGAACATCATCCTTTGGTGCCCCCAAAGGGCAATCATCACTTCGACTTAGAAATATACCTTATAAATGTTCCTTCATCGTTGCTTTGTAGGAATCCTAACAACCTGGGCTGATCTTTCACAGTCCTGAACAATGGGAGCAACAGCAGGTAGTTGGGGTAAAAAAAGGAAGATTGGAAAAATGATGTTCTGAACTTTGAGGAAAAAAAACATGGAATTTTGCACTCAAGGATTGAGTAACAAGTTGAGAATCTCACTAGTGAGCAATGAGAGGCCCTTATGCAGCATTAGCATCCCATAATTATCTATCCTTGCCTCATTAATATGCAACTCCTCTTCTCCAAGGCAGCAGGCTGAAACTAGACAGCAACAATTCCAGACATGAAAGTCAGAGCAGGTACCTGGCAGGTCTAACTCACTCCTTTCCCTACAGGCCTTCATCTTGACCAGTAATGCTGTTGTCAGGGACAGATACCCATCTCACAGATTGAAGTAAGCTGCATCTCAAGGCTCATTTTACCTGTTTGCCTTGTCTTTTAGCACAAACGCAGGCAGCTTCTCCTGTTTGAGAGCAGTGATCAGCCAAGGAACAAGTAACACTCCTTCAAAGGGAATCCAAACATGAAGGATGGTTACCCTGAATGGCTTGATTCTTCTACCTGGAGTTACAACATTTGAGTAATGATGCAAAGTGTCAAAAGATTTATGAATGTTAGATTCTGTTATTAAGGAGGTGACGTCCACAGTAGACAATAGATAATAGACAATAGGTGCAGGAGTAGGCCATTCTGCCCTTCGAGCCTGCACCACCATTCATTATGATCATGGCTGATCATCCCCAATCAGTATCCCGTTCCTGCCTTATCTCCATAACCCTTGATTCCACTATCCTTGAGAGCTCTATCCAACTCTTTCTTAAATGAATCCAGAGATTGGGCCTCCACTACCCTCTGGGGCAGAGCATTCCACACAGCCACCACTCTCTGGGTGAAGAAGTTTCTCCTCATCTCTGTCCTAAATGGTCTACCCCGTATTTTTAAGCTGTGTCCTCTGGTGTGTTCCTCATGTGTTTCCTGTCCACTTTGTTACAGTGAGGTAGTTGGCAGAAATTGACCTGGTGCACACTTGACCTTTAAATATGGCACCCAGTGGGGAATATCCAGGAAGGTTGTGACAGCGCCCAATATTTCCATCAGTGGTGAGTGCCTGGCAAGATGGTGTCAGAATGGGACACTCCAGCTGGAACGCCTCTGCTCCACCCATTCTTTATCCCATTTTTTTTCTGTTTTCTGGAGGGTTTTCTTTCAAATTTTTAACTTCTTAAATTTTCTTGGAGGGGAATGGAAGAGGTGACTCCCAGACCGGAGGCTGGCGCAAGTGAGTACCAAACCAGGCCAACATGGGAGGTGAGTCCCAGAGGTGAGTGCCAGAGCAGGCCAGCGTGAGAAGCAGGTCCTGGAGGCCAGTCCCAGAACAGGCCAGCATGGGAGGTGAGTTCTGGACCGGATGCCAGGATAGAAAGTGAGTCCTGCGCTGGGATCTGCCACAGGAAGGTAAGGGCCTTACGGACTGGAGATGAGGCCTTGAATTTTGAAGCCTGCATGGTCTGGAGACATGGCCTGGTGGGGTCTCGAGGCTAGATGCTGGCATGTACTGGGTTGAAAAGGACGATAATTGAAGTATGCTTTAAATTTTTTAAACTTATGCTGGACTTTTATTTATTCTTCTTTCAATTCCGTGCCAAAACTTAAATAGCTGTTCCTAGATATCTTGTACCAAGATGGCCCCATACGTGGCAACATTGCAAACGTTTCACTGCCTTCATTTGAGTGCACATGATAATTAATCTAATTTCACTTCAATTCAATATAGTGGAAGGGTGGAAGGATGGAGCTGTGGTGAGCACACCGAGGTGAGCAGTGGAGAATTACGTGCAGTATCTTGCTAGAGCTCACAGAGAGAAACCCTGTAAGAAACTCCTCATAATGAATACTGAGCTGATATTTGGTAAAATTCAGTCGGATGAGAGTACATGCAAAACATAGACTGCAGCGGTTCAGAATGGCAAATCACCAACATCTTTTCAAGGGTCATCAGGGATGGATAATCAATGCTGGCCCTGCCAGTGATGGTCATACCTACAAAATGAGTGTCAATAGAACATAAGGTGATTGGCAAAAGACTGGAGACAACATAGGGGAACCCTTTATTTCCTCAGTAACTTGTTAAGGTCTGGAATGTACTGAATATCAAGATGTTGGAAGCAGATTCAATAGTAGTGGATAAATACTTGAAAAAAACTTTTTTTGAATAGAGTCATAGGTAAAAAAAATGGAAAATGGGATTAGTTGATGGCTCAGCAAATTGCTGGCATGCTCACAATTGGCAAAATGGCCTCCTTCCACATCGTTTATTCCATGCAACTCATCGACATATTACTAGGTATTAATCTTCCGCTTCAAAATGCTTTACTGTATTAAAATAGCAATTTTCTGCTTCAGTTCAACTTCCGAGCTATCCATCATTTACCTTGCGATCAATTGTGAAAGATTAAACTGAACGTTTTCACTGGGAACGACTCCAATCATAACAGTGGGACTGAGTTCAGGGACTGTAGCAAGGTTGAGTCCAGGATTGTCAGCAAGTTTGATCTGAAAGAATGTCCATGTGGTTCCTTGTCATGGAATATAATTATTGTGTGGTCAGAGCTTATGCCTGAAGACAAGATTATATTCAATATTTGTAATGGGATTAAAAGCATAGAACATAGAACATAGAACAGCACAGTACAGGCCCTTCGGCCCTTGATGTTTGTGCCGACCTTTTGAATGGAGAGTTAGTAGCATGTTTGAGCTCCAATAATGCAGTGGGTTTGAGTTGAGAGCTGGTAAGAGACAAATATTATCTTCTAAAATCAACAAGGGTCAAAGGGTCAATGAACAATGCAAATTAGTGAAGGCATTCCAACTGTAATATGTATTATGTATATATACATATGAATCAAATTAATCATTGATTTAAAATATTGGTTAAAACAAATAACTTTCAAATGTGAATTGTTCTGTGTAATGCATTCCAGCAAACTGAATAAAGTATCTCCTTGCTAGGGAATCTCTTCACATAATACTGCATCAAGCTTCCAGTCTCTGCCTTTCTCTGACCTTGCATTGTGGTAAGACTAACCAATCATATTTTGTGGCAGAATGCCATTAGTTTCTGCCACTGCTAATGCATTACTTGGCAAATTCATAATGACCCCAAACTCGAGATGGGTCAAAAATTAATCTCTATTTTGTCTTTGAGTTGTAATGGTTGTGCAATTATGCTACAGATTAGCAAACTGATAGTAGATTTGTTCCTTTTCAGGAGGGCTACTATTGTAAATCTTGGATCTCAATAATGCACTTTCAGCACAGAAGGACATATGGGAGCTATAAGAGATCATATTTCTGCAATATGATTGGGTCCATTAACTTAGTTAACAACCACAGAATAGGAAAATATCATGAGTAAAATGTCAAAGTAAATAAAGGTCTTGGATGTTTTGGCATACTCTAACGTTTTTCACTCATTCATGGGATGAAGGCTTCACTGAGAGGGCCAATATTTTTTGACCTTTCCTAGATGCCCTTGAAAAGATGGTGGTGAGCTGCCTTTTTGAGTTGCTGCAATGTATTTTCAGTGGGTTGATCCACAATGCTGCTGGTGAGGGAATTCCAGGATTTTGACCTAGCGACAGTGAAGGAATGGCAATATATTTCCAAATCAGGATGGTGAATAACTTGGAGGGGAACTTGTATGTTGTGGTGTACCCATGTATCTGCTACGTTTGTATGTCTCGATGTTGGTGGTCATTGGGATAGAAGGTGTTGTGAAAGGAAGTTTGATGATATCTACAGACAATAAACATTGCTGTTTCTGAACATCTGTGGTGGAGTGCATGGATATTTGTGGCTGTGTTACCATCAAGCAGTTAGCTTTGTCCTGGTTGGTGTCAGTCCTTTGGTGGGTTGTTGGAGCTGCACTCATCCAGACAAGTGGGGAGTATTCCATCACACCCTGACCTGCGCCTTGCAGATGTTGGATGGGCTTTCA
Organism: Chiloscyllium plagiosum; assembly: GCF_004010195.1. Lineage (NCBI taxonomy): Eukaryota > Metazoa > Chordata > Chondrichthyes > Orectolobiformes > Hemiscylliidae > Chiloscyllium > Chiloscyllium plagiosum. Next base: position 63,556,014 of record NC_057710.1, read on the forward strand.
AAAATCAGGAGGTGTGTTACTTGCAGCCACAGTATTTATATGGCTAGACCAGTTCAGTTTCTGGTCAGTGGTAAGCCCTGGAATGTTGATAGTGGAGGTTCACAGTTGTGATAATGTCAGTGAATGTCAAGGGCGATGGTTGGAGATAGCTTGTCTGACACTTGTGTGGCACAGAAGTCACTTCTAACTTGTCAACCCAACTTTGGATATTGTCCAGGTCTTATTACATTTGGAACATGGACTGCTGAAGAGTTGTGAATGGTGCAGAACATAGTACAATTATCCATAAACATCTCACTACTAATCTTAGGATGGAAGAAGGTAATGGAGGCAAGAAGGAGATGAAACAACTGAAGGTGGTTAGGTCTAGGACTCTGCCCTAAGGAACTCCTTCAGAGATATCCTAGAGCTTAGAAGACTGACTCCCAATGACCACTACCTATGAACCAGATATGACTTCAACCAGTGGAGAGTTTTCCCCAGCTTTAGATTGATTCCAGTTTTGTTAGGGTTCCTTTATAACACAGTCAGTCAAATACAATCTTAATTTCAAGAGCAGTTACTCTGATCTCATCTTTAGGATTCAGTTCTTTAGATATTTGAACCAAAGCTGTAATGAAATCAAGAGCTAAATGGCCCTGGTGGAACCCAAAGTGGAGTATTAATATGCAGAGAGATCTGGGTGTGCAAGTTCACAGATCACTGAAAATGGCACTGCAGGTAGATAAGGTAGTTAAAAAAAGGCTTCTGACATGCTTGCCTTCATTGGAAGGGGCATTGAATATAATGATAGGCAATTTTGCTACAGCTTTATCGAACTTCAGTTAGGCCACACTTAGAATATTATGTATGGTTCTGGTCACCACAGTACCAGAAGAATGTGGATGTTTTGGAGAGGGTACCGAAAAAGTTTCTGGTTTCCAGCATCTGCAGTCATTGTTTTTACCTCGTTGATTTTAACCCTACTGCGAATCCTCTTGCAAGGATGCCTGCCTTGAAGAAGTTTTCCTTCTCTACAAGAATCTCAGGGAGTCTCTCTCCCACTGCAACTCCCAGGTCATTTCCTCTGCCCTGAAGCTCTTCAACCATGTCCTGAAACAAACCCGCTACTACAGCTACATTTGCAACACTGTCCCCTTGACTTGTCCGACCTGCCCAGCTCCTTTTCCACCTATCCACTCCACCCTGACCTATCACCTTCATCTCCTCCCCCACTGACCTATTGTACTCTATGCTACTCTATCCCCACCCCCCCCCTCCTCTAGCTTATCTCTCCACGCTTCAGGCTCTCTGCCTTTATTCTTGATGAAGGGCTTTTGCCCGAAATGTCGATTTTGCCTGTCCTCGGATGCTGCCTGAATTGCTGTGCTCTTCCAGCACCACTGATCCAGATACCGAAAAAGTTTACCAGGATATTGCCTTGTATAGGGGATTTTAGCTGTGAAAAAAGGTTGGATAGACTGGATTTGTTTTTCACTTGCTCACAGGAGGTTGAGGGGCGACCTGATAGAAGTTTATAAGATTGTGAATAGCATGGATAGAGTGGAAAGTATGAAGCTTTTACTCCGCTGGAGGGCTCAATTACTTGGGGGCACAGGTTCAAGGTGCAAGGAGGGGTGAAGTTTAAAAAAGGTAGGAGAAGCAGGTATTTCATGCAGTGGGTGGTGAGTGCAAGGAATGTGCTGCCAGACGAGGTGGTGGAAGCAATCACAGTAGCAGCATTCAAGAAGCCCTGGATACATACATGAATAGAAGGGAATAGAGGGAGATGGATGCTGAAAGCGAAGACAGTTTTAATATGAAACAACCAAATTTATTGGCATGGACTTGGAGGACCAAAGGGCCTGTTTCTGTGTTGTATTGTTCTTTGATCTTCTTTATTCTTGGGCAAGTTATTGCTGTGCAGATTACTGCTGAGCAGATGCTGTGTGATAGCACTGTTGGTGATACTTTTCATCACTTTACTGACAATTGAGAGTAGACTGATGGGAGAGTAATTGGCCGGTTTGGATTTGACCTGCTTTTTGCATATATGACAAGCCTGGGAAATTTTCCACCATTCTGGGCAGATGCCAGTATTGTAGTTGTACAGGAGTCTCTGTAGCACCATCTTCAATACTACTCTCAAAGTATTTCAGGGTCCACAGCCTTTGCAGTGACCTGTGCCTCCATCTGTTCCTTGACATCATCAAGTGTATCAAATTGGCTGAAAGCTGAGCCACAAATGGCACTCTTGCTAGCAACACCACATCTTATGAAAGAATTATTAAAAGGTTCTTCCAACATTTTCTCTCCATTGATGCTGCCTGTCCTGCACGTCTTGCTTTTATTTCAGATTTCCAGTATGTATTTTGCTTTTGTAATTTTTATAACACTGACACCCGAGAGCATTCATTTAAATGGCCTTTTATTACTTGGCCATCTAGGATGTGCCTAATTGACAGGACTTCAAATCTAGTCATCTGGGATTGAGAGTAAATGTCTAGAATTACCCAGCAGTTAGTTTCTTGTGCCAGTTGTCAAGCTATGAACAGTGTTACCAATGACAAAACAAGTCTCATTCATCTAGAAGACTGACAATGACAACAATGTTGTATGCTTCATAATTTCTCCACAATTCTAAAGTACAGTTTCTTTTCTTTACATCTTATTGGGAACATATTGGTCCTGATACTTACTTGAAAATGGGGCGGGTGATGGAAAATTTGCTTTTACATCTGAAAGTTATCATAGACTTGTGCAGCTTTCAACCGTAGCATGAAATGTTGCTTGCACCTGGGAGAGATGCCAATGGTCTTTTGTGGACTAATGTTAATTGCATCACAGTGCCCAATATAACTGAAGGATATCATCCTTACTTTTATATACAATCCCTCCTGTAATAAAGGATAACATTCCATGAGCCTTCCTGATTATAGGCTGGCTCATGCACTAGAACACCTTGATCCCTTTGCACCTCAGAATTCATCAGTTGTTCTCTACTTAGGTAATATTCTGCATTTTTTATTTTTCCTAAACCAATAGAATAAGGATTGGTTGAGAAAGAAAACACCCACACCAGTTTGTGCTACTGGATAAAGATTTTTTGATGTAGTTCACTATTGTCCTTTGGATTGCTTTGTCGTTGCTTTATTCTGAGCCCATTTAATGATTAGTGATAGAGGAACACCACTGTAGAGTATCTACAGTGGAGGTACTTAGATAAGATTTATTGCATGATAGCAATAAGTTCAACTACTTATTGTGGGCGGCATGATGGCACAGTGGTTAGCACTGCTGCCTCGCAGCGCCAGAGACCCGGGTTCAATTCCCGCCTCAGGCGACTGACTGTGTAGAGTTTGCACGTTCTCCCCGTGTCTGCGTGGGTTTCCTCCAGTTTCTTCCCACAGTCCAAAGATGTGCAGGTCAGGTGAATTGGCCATGCTAAATTGCCCATAGTGTTAGGTAAGGGGTAAATGTAAGGGTATGGGTGGGTTACGCTTCGGCAGGTCGGTGTGGACTTGTGTGGCCTGTTTCCGTAATGTAATGTAAAAATGTAATCTACTTTTGGCCAGGCATAATGACTAGTTATATCTGGTTCAGATATGGCTTCCTCTGAAACTTAAAGTAGACTCTTTACCTCCAGTCACCGACTGTTTGATATCAATGGACTGAGTGGAGCTAATGTGGCATGAAGATTAACCCCCTCAGGACAATAGAGAGAAGGTTGGTATTTGTGACTTGCAGTGTGAAGGAGTCAAAGTCATGATGAGGGCAAACAGATGTCTGTATTTGTGGCTGTGAAACTGGGAAGGGGAATTGCAGTAGGTTTACAGCTGCTGGATACCTGGACAAATTGCCTGGACAACAGCATTCAAGGGACAATAAAGAGAGGAAGATTCTCTTTGGAAAGCTGGGTATCAAGGTAATCTCATTCCCATAGTCAAGTGAAATCAACAATAGGAACTCTGTCCACTGGACTGCTGTCTGACTGATTATTGATCACGAGTTCAGGCTTCACTGGTGTCCTGGTCACTCTGGTGCATCAGCTGGGAATATTCATTGTAAAAAGTTTGTTTCTCTGAATTAAGATATTGTATAATTGTTTTTTAATGGTTTGATGCCAATGGACTTAAGGATTCCGGTTTTAGAACTTCTGTACATTCTGTGCTAGAATTGGTCATAACATTATGACTGTGGTTCAAATAATCTTGTGGAATTATATCATTAAATAAAACATGACACATCCATTAATTTGAATTACCGGTGTTTTTTTCCTTCCCAAATCAAATTGCTGATCCATACTCCTCAACAGCAGTTGGTCACATTTTATAAGTTGACCCTTCATGTTGGAAGGTGTTTTTGAATCTTAGAATTTACCTTGTACACTGTGATCTTGGGTATGTCAACAGGCAATAGCTTCCCCCAGGTTGCCTTGTGTTCAAACAGCCTAACATTCTCCTTTTAAACATGGAAGCCAGTGGCTGGATTGGACTTCCCAGCACAATTGTGTTTATGATTACTTAATTTGCCCCTCACCTGCAAACAAATTTCCATAACCCTCTGCATTAAAAAAATACTATATTCCTATACAATGCCATCAAAGTTGTTCCGACTTATTAAAAGCTTAGATAAAGTAATAGATTAGTGTCACTGAAGGGCAAATCTTATGGCCTGCATGATGAAATAACTCCATAGAGGCCAGTATGCTGTCACCAAGTCACCCTTTATTTACACATGGAGAGTCCTTGACATTGCTCTAGCTCCCTCAAAGCCAGCTCTCAGAGTGAACAGAGCCTCTGGTGTTCCTTTTTTTTGCAGGTGGGGCCCAGGCAGCAACAGTCCCAGGTGCAGGTGGGGCCTAGGCAGCAACAGTGGAAGCAGGCCTGGGTGCAGGGGGAGACGTTCCTGTCAGCCAAGGCTCCTGATTAGACCAGATTACCAGCCCCAATTAACTCATATTCTATAAGCTACAATCATTATACATTACACATCCCTTCATTTTGAGTCCATGCTCTTCTTTAGTTACTTTGCATCACAGAGAGCTTCTACCTCTCTAGTTGCAGGCTTACTTCTCTTTAGATGGAGGACTTATGCAATGTACAGCCGATAATGAGTTCTTTGACAAGCTGTATAGGAAAATATTATTATAAACAGTCCAAAAAGCCAAATTACTGCTTTAGAATACTCAGGACATCGTTTATGCTAATTCACATGGTGACTGTACCCTATTGCTATCTGTGTTTAAGTGAATCGGATTCAAAGAAAACACAGACCAACTGGTGGGGATGAGTTCATTCTTTCAGGTGCAGGACTTTAAAGTATATTGCCATTACAAATGATGACAGAGGAAAGCAGAATGATAACTCTCTGAATGCTGAACATTAGCACAATCTGTTGTTCCTCCTTAACAGCATAATGGGTGTACACACACCCACACGGTCTGCAGTCGTTCAAGAAGGCAGAAGGAAAATAAAGGCAGAAGAATGGCACCTTAGTTAAGGCAATTAGAAAAGGGCAATACATGCTGGTCTAGCCAATGATGCCAACATCCTGTACATGTGTAGTATTGTCAGCAGCCAGATTGATAGAAGTTATATCACTTTCAGTTCTAGAGGATTTATTCCTTGTTTAATGATAAATCCTGTTATTACCATTACGAAGCTGTTTCCCAGGCAAATGATGTATTAGTCAATTGCTCCACACAGACATGCATTGTAACCTGACTTATGATCTTATTGAACTTAATTGATCCTATGATTCTATTGAATAGTAGAGAAAGCATGAGAGATTGAATAGCCATCTCTTGTCTCTTATTCATAAGTTTGTATATTATCTGGCAGACATTATTGACGAAGTACTGGAGATATTCAGTTGCAGTGAACCATAATGCCAATGCAAGAAGAATAATAGGTTACACATAGTCCTTGATGTTGGCTGTAAATCAACCTGGAATAGATAATTACTCAATGTCTGCCTCACAGTGAAGTGGAGATACCAGAACCACCAGCATATACAAGAAGGACACAATGCTAGAGTCTCACAGTTTCTAATCTTTTTGTCTACTTATGAGATTATCTTCCTCATCAAATTCGAAAATGATTAGAGTAATTGAAGGATTCTCATTCTCAAAATATTATTAGACGTGACTAATGGAGAGAAAAGCAATCTGGCTTGTCAAAAAGAACTGTTCTACAACAATAATTAAATGCATAGTCCAAAAAATTTTGAAAGCTACAAGTGCATATAAGTGTCATCCCAAATAACAACTCTCAGGTAGCTCCAATAATTTTACTTTAATAATATTGATAACAAAGTCCATGCCAGTTAAACAGACACCCATTATTGAAGGTGAGGTGCTCACTGGGGCGAGCAGAAGACTAAATTACATATTTAGATATTTATTCTTTTTAACTGGGAATTAGAATTATTTAAAGCAGAGCCTTGTCACCAAATTTTCATATTTAAACATTTTATCCAACATGAAGTTGCAACTTTTCATGTCAACTTTGCATAGTGCATGTACACAGTGAGATTTTGTAATGCCAGCAACAAAGTGTGTAAAATTATTCCTCAAGTATATAACTTCATGTTAGCAACTTCATAAAATAATTCCACATTTCATATGTCTTGTAGTGCATCATCTACTCACTGTTTTATCGAGGAGGAGAGAAAGTAACGACTATTACAAGAGTAAAAATAGCATACTGTTAACATCTGGGAGAGGCAAATTCTGGTCAATCCTTCCATTAAGATCAATGGAAAAATTCTTCAAAAAGTGGAATATTTTCCCCACCTGGGAATCTGCCTCTCATCTAAGACTGACATTGATGTGGAGTTTCAAAAGTGCATCTAATCTGCACATGTCGCCTCTGGATGAGATACTTCAATAACTGTGCTGATACCAAGATCCTTATGTGTGAGGCAGTCATCCTTCCGACTCTTCTTTATGGTTCTGGAATCTGGACTTTGTACAGATGCCACCTAAAGGACCATGAAATGTTATTTGGATGGGTTCTGTGAATAGCTGGGAAGACCTTCGTACGAACATCAACACTCTTGGAGCAGCTAATAGGCAACTTTGAGGCCACGATCATCTGAAACCAACTCCATTAGGCTGACCACGTATTTAGGATACCTGAGTTCTGATTGCCAAAGCAAATGTGCTTCACCCAGAACAAGGAAAGCACTCAAAGAAAAGGAGGACTAAGGATGTGCTTCAAAGACCCCCTGAAGGCTTACCTCAAGAAATGTAACACAGATAGCAATGCATGATAGCAAGAAACCAACTTCATACAGGAAATTCCTGTATGAAGGGACACAATTCTTCAAGAACACTCATTGGCAAAAGGAAGTACAGAAAAGGATCTAGAGAAAGGAATACCAATGATCTCAAGGTCAAGAACCAATTGTATCTTCTGGAAGCATCTGCCAAACATGTGGTCAGAGATGAGGCTCTAGGATCAAACTCATTATCTATACAGGACCCATAGATACCCATTACCCGTGACAGAAAATTTTCTAGGTGAACGATCGTACTCATTAACACGTGACTATTAGCATCAATGACTGTTTTTGTCAAAGAAGTATACATTTAAAACAATAAATGGTTAATGAAAAAGAATAGGGGCTAAGTTTCCAATTGTTGCTCAAGCGTATGCTTGCCACTGGGGAGTCTGCCTGTGACAGAACCTACACAATTATTACAATGTTTGAAATCAAAACAAAGTGAATTTTGGTAGTCTTTGGAATTGGGCATTGTGGAGGGGCTAAGAACCTGAAATCTAATCTAACATTTACCCCATTAGTCCAGTAAAAACAATTAATGGAAGACATCCTTGGACAATTGTCAACCTTTATCTGAAATTCTGAAATCCAAAAAGCTCTGATGTCTAAAATTTTTTTCGTGGAGTGTGGAGCGTCATTTTGGTGTGTGAACAAATGACCCAACTCCATACCAACTTGAACTGTGTCACTCAGATGTGATGTGGCCGCATAGCCCAGCATCAGCAGGCATCAATTGTATTTCAGCATTCATACTATTCACACGTGCATCTGCTGTTAGGTATTTTCTTTTTATTTCACTGTGAAAATGTCATTTATTCCAAAATGTACGTTAGCAACTTCATAAGATACCTTCTCATTTCATATGTCTTGTATCAAATTCAAAAATGATTGGAGTAATTGAAGGATTTTCATCCTGAATTCTGAATTCCAGAAAGCAACTGGCCCCAAGGATTTTGGATTGTGTACCTGTATCAGCATAGAAGAAATGTTCAGAGAATCCTTAAACATTGATAATGAATAATCCATTAGTGTTCAATGCGTAGCTTGCTTTATTTCTGAAAAATGTGTAATTTTTAATTGTTCACTTTTATTGGTAGGCTTCCTTCTATAAAAGTGAAGAAATAGTAATCATTTTGCTGCTGGACCATTTGAAACCCCAACTTCTACTTTTCTGCAATCACTCTGGAAGTTTATGTGCTACATATTAGTAGAGTCTTAAATAATTTAGAACAATGCTAATAGAAGAATTAACACAGAGCATGGAAACAGACCCTTCGGTCCAACTCGTTCATGCCAACCAAGTTTCCCACTAGACCCACTTCCCTGCATTAATGTCCGTGTGATTGTATTTCAAGTCTAAAGTCACAAGATTAGTTTCAACGTAACAACTACTGGTTTAAGTGAAATAAATGATGGCACATTCTTCATCCTTCAAAATATCTAAATCTGAATTAAATATATTTTTGATTGACAAAGGAGTATATGTTATAGAGAACAGGAAGGAAAGTGGAAGTAAGACCATGATCAAATCAGCCACAATTTTAGTGATTGCTAGGAAGGCTTCAGAGGTCAAAATAGCCTATTCCTGTTCCTAATTATTGTGTTCTGGTGTGTAGTGGAAATAGGTTATAGGTTTATATAGCTTAATTATTTCATTTCTCTACGAAACTGTAGTGGAAAAGTAGTGTAAAATATTAAACATCGGTATATGATCAATAATGAGCAATTAGTAGAAATGCTTCTCATTGCAAAAATAAGTTCTGTCCATTCCAATGAAAAGGACAAAAATATCCAGAGTACCTATAATCAAAAGTAATTGAAGATAACCTTATATACATTGATTTGTAGAAATGTAATCTTTATCTTCAACATGAAAAAACAATGTTCAAGCATGCAATGTTTTCTTTGTTCTCATTTCAAGGTGGAATCTAATAGGGGTTTAAATGATGTAAGTTATGGCAAGATTTGTGGTGGGACCGGACAAGAAGGCTGGCTAGGCTAGGCTCAAAATTAAGAGCATACCATTAGCCTTCCTAATTTCCTGATACAACTATCTGAACCTTCAGAGACTTATTAATGGGAGATCCATGTCCCTTTGTATGTCTGTACTTTCTAACTTCTTCTCATTTAAGTAATACTTTGTATTGGATTATGCCTCATGATGAATATGTTAATATTGTTATTACCCAAGCTCATGTTATTTCTGGACAAGTCAATTCCAGACAGAAATCTATCTCAATAGATCATACGTTACTATTTAAAAATATAATAAAGCGGTCTTCCAATGAAACATAAACATAAAGAACTGATGTGGATTTAAGAATAAAACAAGATATTACTTAAAAATGAAGATAAAATTAAATAAACCAAACTATTTACATATAACAAAATTTGAAAGATTTCAAAATGCACAGTAAAAGTACACTCCCAACTATTCCCAAATCTATTACTCTACCAAACTTGAATACCAGAGAGAAAGTTCTGCTCTTTTCAATTCCTGGACTCAAGGGAGACCATAAGACCATAAGGAACAGTAATAGGCCATTTGGCTACTCAAGCAGTTCCACCATTCAATAGGGTGATGGCTGATCCAACATTCCTCACATCCACTTTACTGCATTTTCACCATAACCCTTGATTCCCCTATTGATCCAGAATCTACCTATTTTAGCCTTAAATTTACACAAGGACTATGCCACCACACCTCTCTGTGGCAAGGAGTTCCAAAACCTCACAACCCTCAGAAAGAAGAAATTCCTCCTCACCTCAGTCTTAAATTGGCACCCCTTTATTCTAAGACTATGCTCTCTAGTCCTGGACTCTTTCATGAGGGGAAACATACTGTCAGCATTTACTCTGTCAAGCCCCTTAAGAATCTGAAATTTTTCCATGAAATCACCTCTTATCCTTCTATTTTCCAGTGAGTAGAGTACCAACCTGTTTAGCCTTTGCTCATAAGATAACCCCTCCATATGAGTAATCATCCCAGTGAACATTCTCTGAATTGCCACCAATGAAATAATATCCTTCCATAAATAAAGGGACCAAAACTCCTCACAGTACTCCAGATGTGATCTCACCAGTGCTTTGTACAGTTGCTGTAAGGCTTTCCTACTCTTCTACTTCAACCTCCTAGAGATAAGGGCTAACATTCCATTAGCCTTTCTGATTACCTGCTGTACTTGTATACTAGCTTTCTGTCTTTCATGCACAAGTATCTGCAAGTCTCTGTATTGCATCTTTATCAATTTCAATAATCTTCTACTCTTTTCTGTCCCTTCCAAAATAAACAAGAGCTTGAATGCCTTTTCTTTTATTATTCACACAATTGAGATTAGACTTCCTTACCTATGAATTTTCTTACCTTCAAATAGCTACTTCAGGCTTCTAACTATACACTTCCAGCCTGGAAGTTCAACTAAAAACTCTTGAACTGTTGTATCCAATTTCCTAACTGTTCTTAACTGCCTCCTTTCTCTTGAGGAAACTGATTCTTACATCGATAGTCAACTGGATTCTGCAAACTCAAATCAAAAGGTTTCCAAGTTAGGGGCTTTCACTGAGGTAAATTAAAACTCTCTTTATTCAATCATGAAAGCTTTTCAATATTTACTCTGTTCACTCTTGAAGCTCTCACAAAGCAAACAAACTCCTATTACCATACAAGGAACTCTCTATATCATTCGGGTTTTAAGAAAAGAAAGATTCTAGAAATACTGACAAATTGATCATTAAATCTTCTCATTCATGCAAGCCATAAATCACTAGTTCAAAATCCAATCTCTGAAATAAATATTTATATATTGATTTATGTCACACACACCTACATCGCAATATACCTTTTAGCAACATGTTCATGATATCACTCAGTGTGTGAAATGGGAGTTTAAAGGTCCAAGACTCCATTCGACCTCAGATAACTTGGTACGTACAGACTACAAGAAGAAGCTACTGTTTGTAATTTAATGGCTTAATGTTAGCCAGAATATAATGACATGTCTGTGAATATAATATTTGCATATAAAAGCTATTGTGGTTCTGTTCGCCGAGCTGGGAATTTCTGGTGCAGACGTTTCGTCCCCTGTCTAGGTGACATCCTCAGTGCTTGGGAGCCTCCTGTGAGGCGCTTCACAGGAGGCTCCCAAGCACTGAGGATGTCACCTAGATAGGGGACGAAACGTCTGCACCAGAAATTCCCAGCTCGGTAAACAGAACCACAACAACAAGCACCCGAGCTACAAATCTTCACCCAAACTTAGAGCATATAAAAGCTAATTGCAATAAACATCTAATGATCTCTACGATATCACAATGTCTACATTAAATTTCTTATGTTATGAACAATAACATAAACACTCCTACATTTGTTAAAATACTGAGGCAAAATCCCACATTATTCTGAAAAATCAATTGTTCCCATTGAAGTGGTCAACCTCACAGTTTTCCACATTGTTTTCTATCTACCATGTTCTTACCCACTCACTTAGTCATTCCAAATCCACTTACAGTTGTTTTGCCTGTCCCTCACAGTACATTTTTCCACCTAGCTTTATATATCTGCAGATCTTGAAATATCAGTTTGCTCCAAAATTCAAATCATTGGCATATATTGTGAACAGCTGGGATCTAAGTGTAGATTACAGTGGTATACCATTAGTCATAATCCACCAATGTAAGGATGACCTATTTATTCCTACTCATTGTTTTCTGCTTGTTAGTCAGTCCTTAATCTACCTCCTATCCCATGTCATTTAATTATTCTGACAAATCTCCCAGTGCAGCACTTTATTAAAAGCTTTATGAAAATCCAAATATAATGCATCCATGAGCTCTCCTTTATCAATTTTGCCAGCACCAACCTTAATAAACCTCAACTCATTTATCAAAAGTGGTTTCACATTCACAAATCCTTGCTGACCAAGTCCAATCAAATCAGTTTTATCCAATGATCTATTTGTCACATCCTTTGTAATAGATTCTAACATTTTGTTCTATTACTGATATAAAGATAAGAGGTTTGTTGTTCCCTGCTTTCTCCCTCCCTCTCTTCCTAAATTTGTAACTTTGCAATTGACACAACCCATTTCAGAGTCTATACAATATTGGAAGCTATCACCAATGCAACCATTATTTTCATAGCTACATCTTTCAGCCTTCCAGGATGTAAAATATCAGGTCTTGGGATTTATCAAGATTCCCCAACACGACTTTCTTATGAACACTAATTTCTGTCAGTTCCTTTTTTTATCCCTAGTTCTTTGGACTTCTTTCTCTGGGAAATTTCTTATCTTTTCCTCAGTGAAGACAGATACTAAGTAATTATTTTGCTTCTGTGCCATTTCTGCATTCCCCTTAATTTCAAGGGTAGCCTCTCTCAACTCACCTCACCTTTGGGGTTCAGCTCTGTGATCCATGTTTGGACCAAGACTGTGATGAGGTCAAGACCCAACACAACAACAAGGTGGTTGCCAATATTTCAATCTTACCTTTTGCACTGATCTGTTGCTCTCCCTCATAATTAAGGATGAAGATATTTGTGGAGCCTTCTCCTCCAATGAATTGTTTAATTGTCCACTACCATTCATGACTGGATGTGACAGTACTGCAGAAATTAAATCAGATTACATGCTAGATCAGCTATTTGGAACACAACTTGCAGTTTCATCAGGTTGATACCTCATATTTAGGCTTTCCTGGTGATGTCCATGGCATGCACAGCAATAGTCTTCACTGAAACACTGACCTCCCAGCTTGATGGTAAAGTGGAGAATATGCAGGATCATGAATTCAGTAAGTTCTGCCGTAAAACAGAAATTTGATACATCAGTGCCAGTCTACATTGAAAATAATTTACGTAACATAAAACAGGTACATATTTTGTTTGGAATTGTAGCTACAATTACTGTTGTTCTGAATTCAACTTGACCACTGATATATTTATCATTTAGTAAAGCTGTATTTTGTAATTGGTGCACCAGGTCCCATAGAATCATAGAATCCCGACATTGTGGAATTAGGCCATTTGCCCCATTGAGTCAGCACTGACTCTCTGAAGAGCATCCTATCCAGACCCATTCCCCACTAACCTTATTCTCTGTAAGCATTATGAGCAATTCAGCATGGAAAATCCACTTAACCTGAACATCTTTCTGGCTGTGGGAGGAAACCAGAGCACTCAGAGGAAATCCACGCAAACACGGGGAGAACATGCAAACTCCACACAGACAATCGCCTGAGGGTGGAATCACTTGGTGCTGTGAGGCAGCAGTGCTAACCACTGAGTCACTGTGCTGCCCGAATGATGATATCTCAATATTTTCAGGAAACAAGTAAATCCATTTCTACTAAGGGAGGTAATGGATTCACCTTGATGTTGTAATGTTCAGCATTTGCAGAGGTGTGACACTAGGCTTAATCTCTCAACTATTAAAATACAATGAATGTCACAGCCAGAAATGGCTGTGTGCATTTTTCTTAAAATGTTCTATACTCCTGACCCTGCCCCCGTGACTTCAATGACGTGATCTGACTTTCACTGTTTCACAAAACAATTGCATGTTGAAAAGAACTGTAGATCTCAGCAAATATTATGACTGAAACAGATGATGCCCTGAATAACTTTTGAGTTGATCAAGGTTAGAGAAAATTTGCACCTAATCCTGTGAAATGGATCTTTGGTGTAGAATTATGTGACAAATATTCAATTTCACTCAGAATACCTGAGAAGATCTAATCTGAGAAGCCATCAAAGATGATATAGTTACAGAAATAACGTGATTACTACCCCGAAGTGTACTATTTAGCTGACGTCATCACTTAAAGACTGAAAAGCATACCATATATAATTTATACTTGGTGATTAATATAGCAAAGAAACATGAAGAGCATGGCTCTAATTCCACAGAAGTAGCAAATAGGTAGATTTTACTGCCTCAGCTGTACGTGTAATGACAATGAAATGTAATATTGTCTATTCACTTTACCAGCATTATTTACTTTCAGCTCTCTCTAATATCCAAGCTTTTACCTTTAATAATGGTGCAATATCTATTTGCCAACAATCTCTTGAAGTCTCACGCCTCTTTCACAAATTCTGAACGGACCAAATAGTTGAATTCAAGACTTAACACAATCTAATCGAACAATGATCCTGTTTGAACAGGCTACTGCAATAGCTTGCAAATTAAATCATGATTAAGAAAGGGTGTTCCATCATCTGGGAGTTCACCAAATGAATATGCATGTATTCTCTATAGGCTTGAGGGGGTCTGCCCATTATTCATGATCAGAAGGCGTCAGCTTGCAGCAATGCTTAATCCTGTAGCAACAGCAAAGTCTTCCCTCATCAACATGCCCTCCATACCACCATGGCCTGCCTGAATTATCCCAGGTCCCACAGATCCCAATTATATGGCTGAAAGTGTGATTTTCTTTTATGGCACCCTTTTCTTCCAGATGCAATCCCTATGGTGCCCACCATTACTGGTGGTGCTGCTGAGCTACCCGCCCTCTGATGGACCAATAACTCCTGGGGAGGAGTGGACAAGTGCTGGAGGTGGGTTATTTAAAGGAACAGCAGCCCTGAACCACAGCCAGTTTGCCTCCTGACCCCCTGAGTAATGCAGTTTAGTCCTAGAAAAAGAAGGTCACTCCCTGCTTTGCAGCTTGGTATCAGGATATTAGAATAACAATATATTTCTCTGAGAGCTTAGAAGTTGACCAATAGTGAGCTAATAATTTGTCATCACCATGGCTGTTATTTTTGGGTGTAGTCCAATCAGAATGTGCATCAGTCTGACAGGAAAGATCAGGCTCTTCTCATACATGTTTGAAGGTTTCATAGAATCATAGAATCATAGAGATGTACAGCATGTTTGAGATTGAAGAAATGACACCAATCTCCAGAGTATCCAGGACTAAAGTGGAAACTGACCGACAGATTTTTTTCAAGATTATATCAATGAATTCACACAGCTGTAGGAGAAATTTGATGGTTTTAATTACCTTATAGCTAACACAATAGCTAACACAACTTCGGTCATTATACAAAACTTACCATCCTTCATTTTCATTGTTGCTTCTGGTGAAAAAGGTTCAGAGTAAAACTACTGGTGACAGTTTCTGAAGTAATAGCAGGAATGCTTTACAATCTAACATGAAATCCAACTGTTCAGTTATGAGCAAGAATCCAGTTTACCTGAAGTATTAATGATTCTGGAAGTTTTCCAACTTTTTTTAAGAAAAGCCAGCAGCAAATTAGTTGGGACTAATAGAAGGGATGTCGTGGTATCCCTTCTGACCCTAAACAGATGGTACTAGGTTCAGAGTATTCGTTGTAACTAATTTAATAATGGTGGTGTGACTTGCACAATCGATAATCTGCTGTGGGAACCTTTGGTACAAGATTTTAATCAGAAGAAGGAGCAAGTGAGAACTGCAGATGCTGGAAAGTCAGATGCAAAAATGGTGGCGCTGGAAAAGCACAGCAGGGTCAGGCAGCATCCGAGGAGCAGGAGAGTTGACGTTTTGGGCATAAACCCTTCATCATGAATGTTGTTGGGGAAGGGGATGAGACATAAATAGGGGGTTGGGGGTTGAGGCTGGGGAGAAGGTAGGTGGGAAGGCAATAGGTAGATGTAGTTGGGGGGGTAATTATGATAAGTTGGTGAGGAGGTGGGAAGGAAGATGGACAGGTTGGGCATGTCAAGAGGGGGGTGTTAAATTGAATGGTTGAATCTGGGATGAGGTGGGGCAAGGGGAGATTTGGAAACTAGTGAAGTTGATGATGATGCTGTGTGGTTGAAAGGTCCCAAGGAGGAAGATGAGGCATTCTTCTTGCAGTTGGCAGGTGGCTTGGATTTGGTGGTGGAGGAAGCCCAGACACTGCCCTCTTGACCTCTCCTACCTGTCCATCTTTGTTCCCAACTATCCATACCGCCCTCCCCATTGACCTACCACAATTATCCTCCCCACCTGCATCCAACTATTGCCTTCCCAGCCCTACTCCCACCCCTAATTTGTCATACACCCCATTCCCCCTCCACATGAAAAGTTTATGCCCAAAATGTCAACTCTCCTGCCCCTTGGATGCTGCCTGAACTGCTGCGCTTTTCCAGCACCACCCTTTTCGACTCTTAACCAGAAAAAGGCCTATTATCAATTCCTCAGAGCACATAAGAAGGGCAGCCATGGGATTCATCTGACATTTTCTATGTCTTGACTGTAGTTTTAAATAAACAGTTATAGTTCTGATTCTGATGTGCTGGATTTGCTATTCACTGTCATTTTTGTAATTTTCAACATTGGCCTGTAGTTTTGATTATAGTATTTACTCAAATAGATCAAGACGAACACTGAAGAAATAGCAAAGAAAATCTTTAAGTATACTGGTTAACTTAGCTCAATACATTATTCCAGTCTTAGTTCAAATATGAATTGAAATCCAAAGTTGAAGTGTCATTCAAATGTCATTGATATCAGGCTGCATTGGACTTATTGTTGTCTCAAGGAATCCTAGAAAAACTGGAATCAATGTAAATAGGAGGAAAACTCTCAAGTGACTGGAGTCATACCTCACATAAAGACTGTTGTTCTTGGTTACCCAGCCCCAAGATCCTTACGGCAATGCCCCAGTGATGAGATTCAATAGCTTTGTCGATAGTTTTCCCTTCAACACAATAACATCAGGAGTTGGGATCTTCACTGATTGATGTGCGGTATTTCTTTTTAAGTTCTTGAATGGGATGTGGATGTCACTGACAATGCTGGCACTTGTTTCCCATCCCTAATTACCTTTGATATAAATGGCTCTCTTGACCAGTTCAGAGGGCAGTTAAGAGCCAAGCACATTGTCATGGGACTGGAATCACATGTTTGGCAGACTTCCTTTCTTCAAGGGCATTAGTGAACCAGATAGATATTTTACAACAATTGATATGGCTGTTATTAGATTAATTTTAATTTGTGCTTTTATTGCATTCGAAGTTGTCCATCTGCCATTCTGGGATTAGAACTAATGTTCCCAGAACTTTCACCTGGTGCTCTGAATTAGTAGTTCAGTAACATCACCACCATGACTAAACTGCACTTATTATTATTCGTGATTCCTCAGATACAGTAGTCTGTGGGCATCTGTGGAAAGAGAAAACAATTTGACATGACTCTTGTTCAGAACCGTAGAGTCATACTGGACTTGAAATATTAACCTTCTTTCTCTCTGCACTAACAAATATCGTGTCTCCATTCTCATCAACATGATTTGGATTACTTCAACTATGCTTATGATTTCCTTCATTCTTTAAGACAGATTTATTGACAGTAATTAGCAAAGTTCCAAGAACAACAAATCTGCAATCGTTAAATTCATGTTAGAGTGAGAACCATTAAATACCTCAGCCATCCTCTAGACTTACATATACAATTTATAAATTTCTAAATAAACCAATGACAATCAGTTTTGCAATGAACAAACATTCACAATATCACAGTAATGTCAAGAGCAGATTCCACAATTAAGGATTACGTAAAATTCGTTTATAAAATAACCTTTCCTTTTATGATTGAATTAAGTTGAGATTCTGTTGCAGAGTATTTAGCTTTATGATATATGAAAATGATATAGTTTAGGTTAAGTACCTTTTACCTGAAAAATGATCTCCCATTCTGAAATTGTCTGCTGTCATATCATTCACCAACATGCTGTTTGCACTTTTCTTTGGACAATAGACAATAGGTGCAGGAGTAGGCCATTCTGCCCTTCGAGCCTGCACCACCATTCATTATGATCATGGCTGATCATCCCCAGTCAGTATCCTGTTCCTGCCTTATCTCCATAACCCTTGATTCCACTATCCTTGAGAGCTCTATCCACCTCTTTCTTAAATGAATCCAGAGACTGGGCCTCCATTGCCTTCTGAGGCAGAGCATTCCACACACCCACCACTCTCTGAGTGAAGAAGTTTCTCCTCATCTCTGTCCTAAATAGCCTACCCCTTAGTTTTAAGCTGTGTCCTCTGGTTCTGGACTCACCCATCAGCGGAAACATGTGTCCTGCCTCCAGAGTGTCCAATCTTTAATAAAATGATAATATCTTCCCTTTCCACTTTTTACAGCATGCTAGGGCCTATCCTATTGGTATATTTCTAATGAGACCCAATCCATAGCTTTGTTTCCTTGGATTTATATTTGCTTACCACTTTTAGTACCACATCCTTCTCATTCTTATTTATTCTTATTGTGGTTACATTTCCTGCTAGCTAGTATGTTGTTTAACATAGAAGAGTGGTGAAATAATTGCTTCTGAGTCAGCAGGTTGTTGGCTGAAGTTACAATCCAGCACTTGAGTTCATGACTGCGGGCTGAGGTTTGAGTGCAGCACTGAGGCAAGCCTGATTTAACAAGCAAGACACAACCACTGCAGTGGTTTCAGCTCCATTAAACACGCCAGAGTAAGTTATGTGGGGTAGTTAACAGTGTAAGTACCTTTATTGACATAGTAATCCATCTGTCTGAACCACCAATTATATAACTTAAACTGTGGAGCTTTATTCCTTCACATGTTACATTATTCTTGGAGACTTTAAAAATACTTTATTTTATTTTTATTTTCCCTTTGTATATTTATTCACTCATTCTTAATTCCATTTTGATCTCCGTCCCTTAATTTTGCTTTCTGTATTGAAGTTTGATTCTAATTTATCCTTCATTTCAATTGTTCCCCTTTCTTTCTCAATCCTTAAATCTTAGTTCTTAACAAAATATATAGTTGATCCCAGTGTCCACTAAATTGGCAATGCTCTTGCATGTCCAGAAAGCTATGATGCATAACAAATGGAGCTTAAAAGTATCTAAAAACATCAAACTAACTGGGTATTTGGACATATTGTGAAATTCCCCATACCTGCAAGAACTGGCTTGAAGTTCTTCATATAATCAGAATGTTTTGAAGTTGCTTCAAACAGATGTCAGGTTCTCATTAACTTTATTGCTTTTGACAGGCTAGAAGAGACAAGCAAAGCAAAAATTGATGTTCTGCAGGAAGACTTCTTGTAATCCTTGTTAGTAGATGTAATAATCCACATGAGAGAAGAGGAAGAGAACACTGAATTCAGAGGATCAAGACCACAAACATTTTTAGGGTTTGTGGATGACAGTGCTATTGCCAGAGACAGCATGAAAAGCAAATACCACCAGAATTTCACAAGCCAGAGAAAGTATACTTCAGAAGGTTGTTGAAATGGAAACCAAAGTCACCAATGGGATTTCACTTACACATACCTTATAGCTTTGGACTCTTCACCTTCCTTCCTTAGAGTTTCTGGGTGCCACTCTGACTTTGAGGGAACAGAATACATGTTGTCACATGTGGCATGTATCATCCATCCCAGTTATTTCTATGGTCATATCTCGGTGACTTGAGATAACGTCATAATAAGGCAAAAGCAACAAGTAATGATTCTGTCCATTGCAGTGCCATTAATTGGGATAAATTCAAATAAGCTTTTGTTTCCATCATCAGTTTGAAGATCATTAGAAAAGAACATCATTAATGCCAATTTATTCAGTAATGTGCCAGAAGTAGGAGAAAAATAAATAATTGAAGACAATGCAGAATTAATAATAATTACAATTACTTTTGGCAAAAAAGGGCAGGAATTAACATTGGTTTAGCTACAGTGCTTTAGATGATGAGAAATTGGCTATAGTGGTCCTGGTCTCACATAGTACAGAGCCTCAATTTGGTCCAAGTTCTTATGGAGGCTGAAGATAAAATTGTGTGAATATCTGTGCCAGGATTTAGAAATATGATTGATTGCATTAAATCAGATATGGACAATCCACCACTTATGGTAGTGGATGATCTTCTTGCCAATTTATTTTAACCATCTTCCACTTAGCCCATAGCCTACTATAATAGGATATTTTAAAAGTTCATCAAAAGGAAACATGACTATCTTTGGGAGCAGTATTCAAGTTTATGTAGAAATGGTAACAACATGTTCTGATAGTAAACAAAAATAAAGTTCAAAAGAACATAAATAAAAGTCAAAAAGAAATTCTCTAAAGCTATAAAACATTATGAGAACAAAATCTGGCAAGAAGTGTCTTTTGAGCATTTGATTCTCTATTGGCACAATGCAAATAAGTGAGAAGAGCATGTAGCATACTCTCATCCTAAACAAATAGAAAATTGTTCAAGGCAATTATTTCACATTAACATTTAAAAAGAATCGAGCATGTGTTTTGTACACTTTAGACTGACCTCAAAAATAAACTCGCAGATTGCACTTTGTGCTAATCAGATGGGTACAGGACACTTCAAGAATCAACAAACCATAAGTATATCAAATGAGGGCCTTGCCCTAACAATAACATGACATTCCGAAATTGCAATGGCTATTAACTTAATCATATTTTATATGAGATATTTAGAAGATTTTCAAACAGCAACACGGAAATTAAACATGATTTCATCTATTGATTTGAGTCCATCCTTGTTTGTTATGCAGAATGCTGGCAATGTATTCTCAGCAGAGGAGGCTAATTCAGGGAAGCTATCACATTTCCATTAATGCTGCATCATTATATATTACCTAAAGCAGATACCATTAGGTGAAGAAGTGCTGGTGGGGAGCCAGCGGGTGCTTGGCTCTCTGAACCCCTTTACCCCTTACACCTTCTCGACTGCATATGAATAAACAAAAGATAACTTCACAGGGAAATGGGCACTTGCTTAGTTATGAGTGTCTTGTTCAATTATCTTATCTTTTAAATCACAGGAAATAGTTTAGTAATTACAAGATTTCATTAGTATTAATAAAGTTTACGGGTGGTAATGAATTTTATTGGAATTAGAAGCTTAATTCATAATGAATTAATTAATACAAATAAACTAATCAAGACACAATAATAATGGCAAGGCAGGCAATTTCCTGTAAATGCAGGATATGAGTCTTTCTGGACATGAGTGTGAAGAAGGGCACATATTTCTGCAGTATGATTTTGCAGTTCAAGGAAACATGACTCAGAGGTTATGAGCATGAGACTGTACTGCAAACAGCATACAGCATCATGAAAAGGTAAAAGTACCTGGACTCCTTAATCCAGAAACTGGTCACACCCCTTATGAATGTTTTTTTTAAATTTGGTCAATGGTCAGTGACAAGAGGGTATATCTGTGATTAAGGCACATAATGGAGTTAAGTAGGTGCAGAAGCCTCAGTCTTTGAAATTTTCCTACAAGGTTGATACCTTTGTTTCAATGGGGTTGAAATAAGCACTTTCAGCTTGTTTGGAGGAGAGTGGGGGCAGCAGGATGAATGAGCTAACAGACTGACTGTGGTGCAGTAAAGCAAAACTACAGGTGCATTTGTTGGTTTCCAAACTGAACTGATAACTTTGATCAACAAACACTCCAGTTAATTAAACAAAGGAATATACATCCCAAGTTTCATTTTTCTCGGATCACTATTTTCACGATAACATGACATGTTTTGGGATCGAAGATGGAAAGTGAAGACTTAGGGTTGGGTTCATGCTGGGCCTTGTTTTGCAGATGATAATGTGATGTACCACTAGGCCAGCTGCAAACAGACCATTGCAGGAGGACCTCTGTGGTCATGGTCTGTAGTTAAGCAGCAGAACTGAGACAACCATAACTTCTGCATTTTATTACAGCCAGTTTCTATGCAAAATCGCAAGGTCTTCTGAGCTCAAACGGCATGGTCTGTGTCATGTGATAATCTTGTGGCTCTGTATGGACCTTGATACTTGCCTGCAATCTGTGAGAGCTTAGGTCTGCGATGTGATTGGTTGCTTATGCTCTCCCAAAGGCCTTTGTTTAATAAATGACTTCTGATTGACTTCTAATTTGGTAATGCAGTATTATTTTAGGTACAACAGGGACGATTCAATCAGAATGCCAACAAAGTGCTTTACTTAAAGGTTAGCGATTGACTCTACAACACATGCAACTATTCTCATATAACTTTCTTTCCCATTCATTTAGGATCTTTCACTGAGGTAAACATAGAAAACAGGAGCAGGGGCAAGTCATTTAGCCCTTTGAAACTTCTCTGCCATTCAATATGAATCCATTCGGCCCATTGAGTCCATACCAACCCTCCAAAGAGCGTAACCCCCTACCCTATAACCCTGCATTTCCCATGGCCACCCCACCCACCTTGCACATCTTTGGACACTATGGGTAATGTAACATGGTCAATCCACCTAACCTGCACATCTTTGGACAGTGGGAGGAAACTAGAGCACCTGAAGGAAACCCACACAGACACAAGGAAAATGTGCAAACTCCACACAATCACTACAAAACTGGAATCGAACCCGGGTTCCTGGGTGCTGTTAAGCAGCACTGCTAAACACTGAGTCACCATGCCACCGATATGAATATGGTTGATCATCGAACTCATTACCCTGTTTCTGCTTTCTCCTCATACCTTTTTATCCTTTCAGCCTCAAGAACTATATCTCACTCCATCTTGAAAGCTATCAAGCTTTTGTCCTTCACTACTTTCTGGACAGAAATTTCGTCAGGCTAAACATGCTCAGTATGAAGAAATGCCTCCTCATCTCAGTCCTAAATGACCTACCTCTGTGTCCTTTGATTGTGACCTCTGATTCTGGACTCCCCAGTTACAGATTCACCCTAAGCTGCTCCTGTTAGAATTTTAAGTGTTTTTATGAGATTTCCCCTCATTCATCTACACTCCAGGAATATATGCCACTCTGGGAATCACTCTGGTAAACCTTCATTGAAGTCCCTCCATATTCAGAACATCCTTCCTCAGATATGGAGAGCAAAAATGCACACAATGCTATAGGTATGGTCTCATCAAGCGCTGTACAATTGCAACAAGACATCTTGCTCCTGCACTCAAATCTTCTCATTCTGAAGGCCAATACACTATTTGTCTTCCTCATTATCTAATGCATCTGCAAGCTTACTTTCAGTGAAGATCAACATTCTGCCAACTTGTCCAGATTTGGCTGAATCATTGCTCAAGTGTTTACATGTCCCCCACTGACTTTGTAAGATAAACATTATTACCAATTTTACATGCAGGATTCTCATTTTAAATTTGTTTAACATATTAACTACTAATAATCTGCAAATTACTTCAAAATATATTAATCACTAATCAAAAACTTTCAACATTGTTTTCAAATGCGTCCTGATATATATTCGGAAATATAAACTTGGAGCTGGTGTGGACCATTCTGCCCACAAGCCTTCTCCACGATTTATTAAGATTATAATTGATCTCATTATAACCTCAAAACCCTCCTGCTCCTGACAATCTTTTGTTTAAGGCGAATCTAGGAGAAAGTGAGGACTGCAGATGCTGGAGATCAGAGCTGAAAAATGTGTTGCTGAAAAGCGCAGCAGGTTAGGCAGCATCCAAGGAGCAGGAGAATCGACGTTTCAGGCATAAGCCTGAAGAAGACCTTATGCCCGAAACGTCAACTCTCCTCCTCCTTGGATGCTGCCTGCTGCGCTTTTCCAGCAACACATTTTTCAGCTTTAAGGAGAATCTGTCTACTTCCACCTCAAAAATAATCAAAGGTTCTGTTTCGACATCCTTTTCAAAAAGAGAGTTCCAAAGACTCACAATACTCTAACAAATAAAATCACATCTTCCTTTTAGATTAGATTAGATTACTTACAGTGTGGAAACAGGCCTTCGGTCCAACAAGTCCACACTGACCTGCCAAAGCACAAC
Source organism: Chiloscyllium plagiosum (assembly GCF_004010195.1). Lineage (NCBI taxonomy): Eukaryota > Metazoa > Chordata > Chondrichthyes > Orectolobiformes > Hemiscylliidae > Chiloscyllium > Chiloscyllium plagiosum. The sequence goes on from NC_057710.1 coordinate 63,580,019, forward strand.
CCACCCACACCCATGCCCCTACATTTACCCCTTCGCCTAACACTACGGGCAATTTAGCTTGGCCAATTCACCTAACCTGCATATTTTTGGACTGTGGGAGGAAACCGAAGCACCCGGAGGAAACCCACACAGATGGGGGAGAATGTACAAACTCCACACAGTCAGTCGCCTGAGGCAGGTATTGGACCTGGGTCTCTGGCGCTGTGAGGCAGCAGTGCTAACCACTGTGCCACCTTTAATTTTTAAATATTGACTGAAAGAGAGGCTAAAGGGAGGACTCTTTATAAAATGAAACTGAAGAATTGACAATGGGGAATAACAGAGACTGTTGAATTAATATTTTATATCAGTCATGATGGCAGAGGACATGTATAACATTCTGAAAATACGAGGTCAAAAGACAAACATTTGGGAGGAAATACATGCAATAACTATCACTGGAGAAAAAGAAGTAACATGGAGGATAGATAATAGGAACCAGTAAATTAATATATTTGGATTTACGAAAGTTGGTTATGTACTGCACATAAGGTTACTTAATAAGACAAGAATACATGGAGTTAGGAGTGGTATATTAAGATGCTTAAAATTGACTAACTAATAAAAGACATGATGTGGAGGTGCTGGTGTTGGACAAAGTTAAAAATCATACACCAGGTTATAGTCCAACAATTTTATTTGAAAGTACAAGCTTTCAGAGCACTGCTTCTTCATCAGGTAACTAATTGTACTTTCAAATAAACCTGTTGGACAATAACCTGGTGTTGTGTGATTTTTAACTTAATAGAAGACAGAGAGTTGGGATTCAGGACCATTTTCAGGGTGGCAACCTCTAACTATTGGACAATCATAGGGATTAGGGCTAGAACCACAATTAGTTACAACATATTTTAATGAATTGATTGAGGGAGATAAATGTCCTTTAATCAAGTTTGTGGGTGACACAAAAATAAGTAGGAAGGCAAGTGGTAAGAATGATACAAACAGTTTGCAGAGGGATATAGTCAGATTAAGTGAATGGGCAAAAACTTGACAGGGAATATAATGTGGGAAAACATGCATCTGTAATCTTTTAAATTCCCCACCTCTGAAAGCAGAGGACACTCACACATGGTGGGATACTTATAGTGGAATTTTGAAAGTTCTAGTTACATTGGTGGGTAACAAAAAAAAAAGTTGTTGTCCAAATTTCCAAACCCACATGTCCTCATCCAGTCCAGGTAGAGTGTTTTTGCATCACAATCATCATGGATAGTTTCTCTCATTGTCTTTCAAACGTTAAGCTGGAAGGCCCTGAGAGTGCATCAATATTTACAGCAGTTGGCTCTCCCAGATGTATTTGAAAATTACATTTATATTGCAACCAAATAATGTATATGCAATAAATTATCATTAACGTCACCCAGCAGAAAACCCACACAGGCACAGGGAATGTGCAAACTCTACATAGACAGTCATCCAAGGTTAGAATCGAGCCCAAGTTCCTGGGGTGATGTGAAGTAACACTACTAGCCACTGTGCCATCCATGTGGGAAATTTTCTTTTTCCAGGTGATGGTGCCCCATCTGAAATCCTGCACCCAAGAACATTATAGAGGTCAGATCATTGAAAGTGTTTAAAAAGGAGGTAGATAGAGTTTTGTAAATTTGAGGAGGTGAGGACTATGATGTGTTCACACAAAAGAGATGATCTTGTTGCATGTTGGGCAGGCCTGAGAGATGTAAATGAGCTACTCCTGCCCTTATTTCTTATAAGAACATAAGAACTAGCAGCAGGAGTAGGCCATCTGGCCCCTCGAGCCTGCACCACCATTCAATAAGATCAGGGCTGATCTTTTCATGGACTCAGCTCCACTTACCCGCCCACTCACCATAACCCTTCATTCACCATAACCCTATTGCCCTAGGGCAAGCCAGACAGAGAACAGCCAGGGAATTCCTAGAGGCATGGCATTCATCCACAAACTCCATCAACAAACACATCGACCTGGACCCAATATACCAACCACTACAGCGGACAGCTGAAACTGACAACCGGAAGCGGCAGGGACAGACCACTATAAACACCGGAGGAAACATCAAAGAAGCGCTTTGCAGGAGGCTCCCAAGCACTGATGATGTCGCCTAGCCAGGGGACGAAACGTTTGCAACAAAAACTTCCAGCTCGGCGAACAGAACCACAACAACGAGCACCCGAGCTACAAATCTTCGCACAAATTTAGTCCTAAATCTGCTCCCCATTATTTTGAGGCTATGCCCCCTCGTTCTGGTAAAGGACAGCACCTCTAATAGTTCCGCAGACTCCCACCTCCTAATTTAATGCTTTGGGCTTGAGTGAGACTTAAACCCATAATAGAAGTAAGTGTGTTGCTATGGACCAGGCCAGACCCCTCAAAACATTTCAAGAAAGTAGCCCAGACCCTAACTTTGCTAGTTATTTTAAGCAGGTGTACAGTGGATATTCCAGGAGAGATGCAGCTGGTCAAACCACTCAGTTTTAAAGAAAACAGAATTTATATACAAGATTATCAAATGAAATGCAAACAAAAGAGAAGCTGAACAGGCTGAGGCTGTTTTCCATAGAGTGTCAAAGGCTGAGGGGTGACCTGATAGAGGTTTACAAAATTATGAGGGGCATAAATAGGATAAATAGACAGTCTTTTCCTTGGGGTGGGGGAGTCCAGAACTAGAGGGCATAGGTTTAGGGTGAGAGGGGAAAGATATAAAAGAAACCTAAAGGGCAACTTTTTCACCCAGAGGGTGGTATGTGTGTGGAATGAGCAGCCAGAGGAAATGGTGGAGGCTGGTACAATTGCAACATTTAAAAGGCATCTGGATGGGTATATGAATAAGAAGGGTTTAGAGGGATATGGGCCGAGTGCTGGCAGGTAGGAATAGATTGGTTTGGGATATCTGGTCGGCATGGACAAGTTGGACTGAAGGATCTGTTTCCGTGCTGTACATCTCTATGACTCTATAACTTAACCTATCCAAAAATCCAACATACTACCCAATGTAATGGTGCTGGTCCAAATACTTGCAACAATCCCCATAAACAACCTTTGGCACAAAAGGTAAAATCATATCCTGGGTATTGCAGGAGAGACGTCATAGAGAGAGTACTGGCCTGGACTTGCTTCTTTGGATCCAGCAGCTTTTACCACATTACTGCTAAAAACCAAATCAAACCCCTGGAAAGCTGAGCTGGGAGAACTGGCAACTCCCCTTTCATTGTACAAGTGTTTTTTTACATAAACTTAAGCCTGATGCCTGAGGCTGTATATGTTAGCTATAATCAAATTGGCCCTAAGAAACCTTGAACTTAGACTTTTCAGAGTCTGTTTTTCGCAACTCTCTGGAAAAAAAAGGGCAACATAACTTGTTAAAGGAGAAGCTTTGTCACAGTGTTACTAACTAAGTAAGTGTGTTACTAACTAAGCCAATGGCAAGCAATGATATTTTATGTACTAATTAAATACAGAGAGTTGGGTTAAGGGGCCCATTTTCACGATGGAAACCTGAATGCCACAGTGATCAATGATGAGAAGGAGTGTCTTCTCTCAGAGGTTAGTCAATCTGTAGAGTTCTTTATCACAGAGGGCTGTATAGGTTGAGTCATTAATTATCTTTAAAGCTGAGATAGAAAGATGTTTAATCAGTAAAGGAATCTAGAGTTATGGGGAAAAGGCAGGAAAATGGATTTGAGGAATATCAGATCAGGCATGTTCTCATTGAATGGCAGAAAAAACTCAATGGGCCAATGATCTATTTCTGTTCCTACATGTAATGGTCTTACATCATGGTACTGCATGCAGTAAATTGCGCTTTCAATGAACTGGCATAGGCACGGAAGGCTGAATGGCCTCCTTCTGTACCATAATAGCCTGTTACATTAAGCCTGAATGTTTCTCTTAGTATTCTGAGCTTCAATTACCAAAAACTTGTTCAAGACACTGTGCTGGATTTGGTTTAATCTTCAAATGTCCTTATGTGTTGCACAAGATCTATTCCCCAACTGATAAAAAAGTCTTCCTATTACTTGATGGAATTCACCTCCAGCTTGAAAAATGTTGACAACAGCTAAGGAGTGAAAGCACAGATGAGGAGACAGGGAGACAGCAATGGATTGTACTTTTCTGCAAGATCCCACCCAATAATACTGAACATTCTTCCTTTTCAGATAGCCATCTAATTCCCATTTGAGCTCTTTGATTAAATCTGTCCACACTGTCAAGCAGTTTGTTCCAGAACGCAATCACTTGCTGCATCAGTAAGCTTTTTCTTCTATCACTTTAGCCTTTTTGTCAATTATTTTAAATCTTAGGTGACTGAAGCAATCAGTGCAATTGCCATCATCTCAAGAACAGTCATAGAAAACAGGGCGATATTCAATGGTCTCAAGAGGATTGCCTCAATTAACTTGTGCGCTGTACCACTGATGATAAAACATTACTCATTTTCTTATATCATGCAATCTTTTTATATGATCACGTCAGTGCAAGGGACATTGACATTAGCAGAGCCAAACAGTGAGGCGATATTTTAACTTATATACTTTATGAACAGACAATATCTATGAGAAGGAATTCTGTGCTTCTTAACTTAGAATCATAGAACCTCTACAGTGTGGACACGGGTCATTTGGCCCAACAAGTCCACACCGATCCATTCCCCTACCCTGACTAATGCACTTAACCTAACATGGCCAATTCACCTAACCTACACATCTTTGGGTTGTGGCAGGAAGCCAGAGCACCCGGAGGAAACCCGGGGAGAATGTGCAAACACCACACAGACAGTCATGGAACAGTGGGATTGAACCTGGGTCCCTGGCGCTGTGAGACAGCAGTGCTAACCACTGAGCCACCATGCTGCCCTCATTTGAAGAGAGCATACCCTCAGCACTGTTCATCATTCCAACGGAATGTTTTGAGAATAAAAACAGACAGATTTTAAAATAAATGAAGATTTATTTTCAAGTTTTGGTTTTATGGAAAGGGCTTATGATTATTTCCCTAGTTTGTTAGCTGCTGTTTATCTAGACATCAGGGTCCAGTGGATATATTTTGCAAAGTGAGATCTGAACCCACAATCTCCTCCTATAGAAGTAAGTGTGTTACTAACTAAGCCAATGGCAAGCAATGATGACTTATGAACTAATTAAATACAGAGAGTTGGGATAAGGGGCCCATTTTCAGGACGGCAACTTCTAATTAGTAGAATGCCACAGTGATCAATAATGAGATAGAATGTATAAATTAATGAATGAATTTCAGAAAAATCAAGATTCAATGGGAATGACTTCACTTTTGGTGGCTGACTGGCAAAGAGTGCCAGCTGTCCGCTGACCAGCTAGGCAAGTGCACCAAGCTTTCAGCCACTGAGCCACAAGTCCCACATTGATGCCAGACTGTACCTCAGCTGCTCTGTGCTGGCCGTGGTATCAGGCAGCTGGAAGAGTGAGCCTGCATGAAGACGCTGGAGAGAAGTGGGGGATGGTCTGAGTTAGACAAAGACTTTCTGGCCCCACAAACATCTAACACAGAAGCTGTTTTAAGCTGGGTTTTGCAGATTTTGGCCTTGCCCACTTTAAGGAGCACTGGTTCTACCATTAAATTCTGGAAGACGTGGCTGAACAGCCAGCTCCTTTTCCTGAGTTATTACATAAATTTAATTTGAATGCAGGAGCAACAAATTCAGTCAGTGTTAAATTAATTAATTAATTAATTGGGAAACAGGCAGTGCTGCTGCTGCTGCTAGGTCCCATTTTCATTCATTAGCACAGCCCATATAACCATGGACTCTCACACAGTGAAGGGAAACTTCCTGAAAGCAGACCTCACTCAGACATGTAGATGGATTAATCGAACCAGAGATTAAAACACCACAGAAGCCCTTGGCCATGATTGCTTCACAACAGACATGGGATGTACATTGTAAAGTAGCCAAGCAATTATATGGGGACATGACTTTACCCAAGGATATCGAAGAATGTTTGACTTAATTGCTAAACAAACCTTGGGCAATGTCACAGTAAAAGTGATTTGTTGAAAACTCCTACATGAATTTGCCACTCGTTTTCTCAGAAGCTGGAATGAATTGAAATTATTTTGCATTATCCTGATACAAGAGCGGCTGATTCGTCACCTTAACTTTGTAATGTTGCCTCCCCCAAAGATTCACAGCATCACAGACAACAATCTTCAACCAATTTGATTCACTCCACATAATATCAAAAAGTGACTGAAGTTATTGGATACTGGAAAGGCTATGGACCTGACATTGTACAGTAATAGTGCTGCAAACATGGTGCCCAGAACAAGCTATAACCCTAACCATGTGTACCAATATAGTCACAACACTGGCATCTAACTGGCATTGTGGAAAATTGACAAGGTTTGTCCTGTCTGCAAAATCTGAGGGCAAAGTTAACCCAGACAGCTACTACCCCTTCAATTCTCAACCTTCAGAAAAGTCATCGCAGAAAGATTCCAGAGTGCTGTCAATCAGCACTTGTATTGGAATGGCCTGCTCACAAATGCTCAGTTAGAGATCTGCCAGAGCCACTCAGCTCCTGAAGTGATTACAGCTTTGTACAAACATGGACAAAAAGGTTAAAAGGTGAAACTGACTGCCCTTGACAAAAAATTAGCATTTGACTGAGTTTTTTAAATTCACTCACGCGACATGGGCATTGCTGGCTAGGCCAGCATTTATTGCCTGTCTCTAGTTGCTTTTGAGAAAGTGACAGTGAGCTGTTTTCTTAACTCACTGCAGTCATGTGTTGTAGATAGATAGACCACAATCCTGTTCGGGGGAGAGCAGGAGGGAGTGTGGGAGGGGGTGCGGGAGGGGGATATTCCAAGGTTTTGACACAGTGATACTGAAGGAACAATTATATATTTCCAAGTCAGGATGGCGAGTGGGTTAGAGGGTGACAGTGTTCTCACGTATCTGCTGCCTTTGTCCGTTTAGTTGGAAGTGGTCATGAGTTTGGAAGGTGTAAGGACTTTTGGCTAATTTCTACAGTACATTTTGTAGATAGTACATACCTCTGCTACTGAGCATTGGTGATGAAGGGAGTGACTATTTAGGGCTGTGATGCCAATCAAGCAGGCTGCTTTGTTCTGGATGGTGTCAGGCTTTCTCAGTGTTATGGGATTTACACCCATCCAGGCAAATGGGAAGCATTGCCTCACACTCCTGACTTGTGCCTTGTAGATGGTAGAAAAGATTTGGGGAGTCAGGATGTGAGTTACTCACTGCAGTTTTCCTAGCCTCTGATCTACGAGGCTGTGGGTTATTAAAAGCAACAGAATTGTAGTCTAACATATTCTGTAATCTCATGGCCCAGCATATCCCCCACTCAACCATTACTGCCAAGCCAGGGGACCAACCGTGGAGATCAATGGGGGGGGGGATGCAGGATGGATTGCTAGGAACAGCATATGTAAAGGTGAGGTGTCAACCTAGTGAAGCCACTAAATAGGATTACTTGCATGCCAAATAGCTTAGGCAGCAAGGGGTAGACAGAGCTAAGTACCCCACAACCAGCAGATCTGACCTGGTCTCCAGGCCTGCCGCATCCAGTTGTGAATTAAACAACTCACTGGAGGAAGGGATTCCAGAAGTATTCCTATCCTCAGTGATGGAAGAGACCAACACATGAGTGCAAAAGAAAAGGCTGAAACATTCACAGAAATTTTTAACCAGAAGTGCCAATGGATGATAAATCTCAACTCTTCAAGTGGTCCCCAGCTTCATAGATGCCAACCTTCAGCCAATTCGATTCACTCCACGGTATATCAAGAAATGGTTGGGCGATACTGAAAAGGTGAATAGTGCTGAGCATTGTGCAGTCATTGGTGAATATCTCCACTTCTGACCATATGATGGATGGAAGGTCATTGATGAAACAGCTGAAGATGGTTAGGAATAGATGAAGGGCTTTTGCCTGAAACATTAATTTTCCTGCTCCTCAGATGCTGCCTGACCTGCTGTGCTTTTCCAACACCACTCTGATCTAAATTCTGGTTTCCTGCATTTGCAGTCCTCACTTTTTCCTTGTCATTCAACAGCAGGGTTATCACCACATTCGTCATCAGCAATATTCTGAGGGTCGCCAATAACAGAAACGCAATTGGACCAATCAAACAACTACTTAATTAAGATGAGCAGATTAGAGACTGAATGAATACTGCTATCTCCTGTATCCAAACAGCCTTTCCAAGGCAAAAGTCAAGCGAGTGATGGAATACATCATGAAGACTCAAGGAAAACACCATCCAGTGCAAAACAGCCTGCTTGATTGGCACCCCATCCAACAAAATAAATGATTCCCATGCCAGCAACAGCATTTCCTACCAGCTACCAGAAACACTGCAGCAACTCACCAAGAAGCTTTCTACAGCATTTCCCAAGCCCATGATTTTTATCATCTAAAAGAAGAAGGATAGTAGGTATAAGCTGAAAAGTTTTCAGAGGAGATTTACCAGGATGTTGCTGGGTATCAAAGGATTGAGTTAGAAGTGAAGGCTGGATAGGCTGAGACTATTTTCACTGGAGTGCAGGATGTTGAGAGGTGACCTTATAGAAATTTATACAATTAATGGGGGTATAGATAGGATTAATGGTAGGTGTCTTTTCCCTAGGATGGGGGTTTCAAGACTAGGGGGCATATTTTTAAGGTGAGAGGAGAGAGATTTTTAAAAAAGCATGAGGTGTAAATGTTTTACACAGAGTGTGGCTTGTATGAGAATGAACTTCCTGAGGAAGTGGTGTTTATGAGCACAAATATAAAAAAGTACATGGAAAAAGTACATGAAGAGAAAAGGTTTGGAGGAATATGGGCCAGGTGCAGGCAGGTGGGACTGTTTCGGTTTGGCATGGACCGGTTGGACTCAAGGGTATGTTTCAGTTCGATGTGACTCAATGACGCGATGTTGGAACACTACCACTTATCCATGTAAGTCACACATCAATCCAACCCAACTGTACTGCCATTCCTCCACTGTCGCTTGAGTCAAATTCCTGGGACTCCCTTAGTTATAACACTGTGGGCTTATCCTACATGGATTACAGTATTTCAGGAAGGCAACTCACCATCTCCACTTTCCCAAGGACAATTAGTGCAGGCCTTGCCACATTTCAAAAACAAATAAATGCAAGTACATAGAGGAGTAGGATCTATGAATGTGTTTCCTCCAAGGTGAATAGTTGCCTCCAGCCTCTCTGTCATATGGCTGAGATCAGCGGGCTCAGAGTACGAACCAAGATATATTCCTAGTTTGCAGGACCCTCCTCATTGTCTTACAAAGCTGAGTACTCCATCCCACGGTCTACTGTCTGCTAACGTTAAAGAATTTTCAAATTCATTTTAAAAGATCTAAGTGGGTCCAAATTTACGCCATTGACAAGTTGGGGCCAATGATGTTTCCCTGTGCTGTATTGTCATTATAATGTATTCCTATGCAAAACTACTTAGTGTAAATTCACATCCATATTATACTACATGGTTTTTGTTAACACAAACTGTTTCCTGCTGACTAAAACTGTAATATAATTATTTATGAAGTGTGTTTGCTGAATATGTAATGCAGTGCTTTTATGACTGAAAAACCTAACAAATAATGGAACGGAAAAAAATGTACTTGATCCTTTTTCATCTAGAAAAGCAAATGTTTCAACTGCTGTCCTGAAATATGAGATAATGACTTCAATTAAAGTGGCAATATAATAACAGTTTGAATTGTTATTAATGATGACATAGCTTTGGTTTTGAGGTCCTCTTTATTCTTGGTGAACTGAAATCTACTGAACAAAGCTTCAGTTAGTACTTATTAGAGTTATCAAACTTCACTTGTGTTTGATCTCAGGGATCACATTATCTGATTATAATCACTGCATGTGTATGAAACCATCTAAATGCCGATGAAGCCTTGCAAGCACAGAGGAATTTATTTTGCAAAATTAATTTGCTTGGATTACATCTGGTGTTTCAGTCTGAGGGTATGAGCTGTCAAATCAAATCACAGTGCTAAAAATAATGGAAACCCATACTCCTTCAGTGATGTATCATCACACAAAAGCAGTCACCGTGGAGAATATCAGTCCAGCTTCAATCTGCAGTAATTATGCAGAAGTCAGAGAAACAGCTTTATAAGTTAAAATTGTTCAAATGTACTGAACAAAGCTACAGTTAGTACTTATTAGAGTTAACAAACTTCAGTTGCATTTAATCCCAGCAATCACATTATCTGATAAAAGCTCAGAGTCACTACCTGAGTTTGAATCCAACTAAATGCCAATGAAGCAATGCAAACACAAAGGAATTCATTAGTGAAATTGATTTGCTAGAAATACACTCATTCTTTGTGATTAGTTCTAATAATGCTTATATTGAGAAGTTTTACATGAGTAACTTTGCATATTTCTTCATTCCAGCTACCATGTCAGTCAGTGAACAAATCTAATCATAGATTCACAGAGGTGACTTGGCCTATTAACTGCAATGGCTATTTGAAATACTTTTCCATTTTAGTCTTTTGTAGTGGGTTTTTGGCCTGCAAAATGTCCTCTTCAACTAAAATTCAGGAATGTCAAGTGAATGATCAATGTCAGCCTCCCACTGAAACCCCTTTTAAAATAACTGCCAATTGAATGCACTCCACCTGACATCAAGAAATGGCTGGAGACGCTGGATACTCCATACTGGCCCTGACAACATTCTGGCAATAGTACTGAAGACTTGAGCCCAGAATTAGAAACATCTCCAGCCAAGTTATTCCAGTAAAGCTACAACATTGACACCTATCTTGCCATGTATAAAATTACCCAGGTATAGGCTGCAAGTTTGCTCGCTGAGCTGGCAGGTTTGTTTCAGACATTTCATCACCATAACAGGTGACATCATCAGTGAGCCTCAAGTGAAGCGCTGGTGATCTGTCCCACTTTCTATTATTGTGTCTTGGTCTGTTAAGGTGGGTGATATCATTTCCAGTTCTTTTTCTCAGAGGTTGGTAAATGGGGTCCAAATCGATGTGTTTATTGATGGAGTTCCGGTTTGAATGCCAAGCCTCTAGGAGTTCCCTCTGTGTCTCTGTTTAGCCTGTCTTAGAATGGATGTGTTGTCCCAGTCAAAGTGGTGCTCTTCTTTGTCTGTATATAAGGATACTAGTGAGAGTGGGTCATGCCTTTTGCTGGCTAGTTGGTATTCATGTATCCTGGTGGCTAGTTTTCTGCCTGTCTGTCCGATATAATGTTTGTTACAGTCCTTACAGGGTATTTTGTAAATGACATTCGTTTTGCTGGTTGATGGTACAGGGTCCTTTAGGTTCATCAGCAGCTGTTTCATCATGTTGATAGGGTTGAGGGCATCCAAGGGGTCGGAGTAGCCTGGTAATCATCTCTGAGATGTCTCTGATGTATGGTAGTCTGGCTAGCGTTTCTGGGCATGTTGTGTCTACTTGTTTGAGTTTGTTGTCTAAGAAACTTGCAGCGTGGGTTGGTACCTGGGACTTCGATGTTGTGGCTATTAGGTCGGAGTAGCCTGGTAATCATCTCTGAGATGTCTCTGATGTATGGTAGTCTGGCTAGCGTTTCTGGGCATGTTGTGTCTACTTGTTTGAGTTTGTTGTCTAAGAAACTTGCAGCGTGGGTTGGTACCTGGGACTTCGATGTTGTGGCTATTACGGAGACATGGGTAGAACAGGGACAGGATTGGCTGTTGTAGGTTCCAGGGTTTAAATGTTTTAGTAGGGT
>NC_057710.1:63594036-63613903 GCF_004010195.1 Chiloscyllium plagiosum
CCATACTATAGGAAGGTTGTGGAGGCACTGGAACGGGTGCAGAGGAGGTTTACCAGGATGTTGCCTGGTATGGTAGAAAGATCGTATGAGGAAAGGCTGAGGCACTTGGGGTTGTTTTCATTGGAGAAAAGAAGGTTTAGGGGTGACTTGTTAGAGGTGTATAAGATGATTAGGGGTTTAGATAGGGTTGACAGTGAGAATCTTTTTCCACGTATGGAGTCAGTTATTACAAGGGAGGGGGCATAGCTTTAAATTAAGGGGGGGTAGGTATAGGACAGATGTTAGGGGTAGGTTCTTTACTCAGCGAGTCGTGAGTTCATGGAATGCCCTGCCAGTAGCAGTGGTGGACTCTCCCTCATTATGGGCATTTAAGCAGGCATTGGATAGGCATATGGAGGATAGTGGGCTAATGTAGGTTAGGTGGGCTTGGATCGGCGCAACATCGAGGGCCGAAGGGCCTGTACTGCGCTGTATTCTTCTATGTAATCAGTGGACTGTTTGTGCCTATTCACAAAACTGCAAGCCAAATTGAACATGACCAATTATTGCACCATCAGAATACCCTTGATCATCAGCAAAATGGGAGAAAGTGTTACTGATAGCACTATCAATCATCATTTTCTCAATAATGATCTACTCACTCATGTTTGGTTTGAGTTCACAGTTCCTGACCTTATTTTAGCCTGGGTCAAAATAGTAGCATAACAGCTGAACTTCAGAGGTGAAGTGTGATTGAATGTCCTTGACTTCAAGGCAACATTTATCCAAGTGTAACATCAAGGAGCCCTAGTAAAACTGATGTCAATACGACTCAGGAGGGAAACTTTCCATTGGTTAGAGTTCTTCCTAATACAGAACTGGTTGTGATCATTAGAGGTCAGTCATTCTAATCCCAGGACATCACTGTAAGAATTCCTCAGGCTACTTTCATAGGCCCAATCACTGCCAACTCCATCATCAATGTTGTTCCTTCATTGAGTTAGAAGTTGGCTGATGATTCCACAACGTTCAGTGTATGACTCTTCAATTACTAAATAAATCTGTGTCCAAATTTAGTATGATCCAGACAACTTCCAGGCTTAGGTTGATAAGTGGCAAATAAAGCCCCACAATGTCAAGCCGTCACCAGCTGAAGAGAATCTAACCATTGCCCTTTGATGGTCAATGGCATTACCATCATTGAATCTCCACAATCAATATCCTGGGGTTAATATTAACCAGAAACTTGATTGCACCAGTTACATTAATACTGAGGTTACAAGAGTAGTTCAGAGGTTATAATGAACAACTCACTGAACTTTCCAAAATCTGTCCAATTTCTACAAGGTACACATCAGGAGTGTGATGGAGAACTGTTTATATGCCAAGATGAATACTTCCCCAACAACCTGTAAGTAACTCATCACTACCTAAGAAAACGTAGCTGGATTGATTGACAGCCCATTCACCAATACTTTGTGGCACCAGTGTGTGCCAACTAGAAGATGGACTGCAGTAATTCACCAAGGCTCTTTGATAGAACCTTCCAAATGCTTGAACATGACCATCCAGAAGGATAAGGACTGCATATGCATGGGAACAATATGCAAGTTCCCCTCCAAGTTACACTCCATTTTAATTTGGAATTATATCACTGATCCTTCTCTGTCACTGGATCAAAATCCTGGAACACCCTCCCTAACAGCATTGTGTTGGATCTACCAGCCAACACTGCAGCGATTGAAGGAGCATCGCACCAGCAATGTCTCAAGGGTAAATAGGAATGGGCAGTAAATGGGCTTAGCCAGTGATAGCCTATCTCATGAACTAATAGAAAAAAAACCTTTTGCTCGTTCAGTGTGACCTATTCCCACTACACTTCCAACTAGTGTATTTATGATCTTGACAATAGGAGAGGTGATGACCTATTGGCATTATCGTAAAACTATTAATCCAGAGACCCAACTAATATTCTGGGGACCCAGGTTCAAATCCTGCCATGACAGATGGAGGAATTTGAAAGCAATAAAACAATTTGGAATTAAGAGTCTCATGATGACCATGAAACCATTGTTGATTGTAAGAAAAAACCCATCTCATACCTATAACAGAACAGCTGTCCTTACTTGGTTTAGTCTACACATGGCACCAGAACCATAGTAATGTGGCTGACATTTAACTGCCCTCTGGGCAATTAGAGATGGGCAATAAATGCTGGCCCAGCCAGTGACACCCACATCCACTGAATGACTAAAAACTAAACTAATTAGCTGAAAAAGAATAAGAAACCTCTAATTTCCCCAACAGGTATTTTACCCATTATTTAAAATCTATCATCTCTGGTAACTGTTCCATTTTCCAGAGGGAGCAATTTCTCCCCTTTTATTGAATTTAAATTCATTATTATTTTGAATATCTCACTTATATTTTTCCTTAACTTTCTCTGTTTTCAGCAGAACTGTCCGAAACATCTTCAATCTTCCCAGAGAATTGATAAGCCTCATTCTCGGTATCATCCTTTTGAATCTTGTCCGTGTTGCCTCGGTAATGCCTATTGTTTTGGTTCTGATAACCGAACTAGCATTTGTGATCAATGTTTTTTCTTTGATATTAATTTCATCAATAGACATTGCCAGCATTCCTCTTCAGTTTTGCCCACGGTGAATTCTCAGTAACTTAACATGGAGAGAGAAGGTAAAGGGGAATGGGTAGGGAGATATGTATTGGCAATGAGTTGGCAAAAAAGACTATAAATGGCCAGATAGAACAGGATGGCACAGGGGTTATAGAGGGGCTGTGGGGCATGTCTAGGTTAACATAGGGAGCACAGGAGGTATGAGAGGCTGTGGGATGGGCAGAGGAGAATAGAGTGGCATGAATAGGGCATGAAGTGTGTGTGCAGTTGAGGGGGTGTGAGAATGAAGGGCATTTTAGCTTCCAATCTTTGTACTTAAGCTTCAAGTGCCACACTGGAACTCTGTGACTAGTTTTGCAACCAACCTACCTTCGGAACTGATAGTCTTTAACATTGTTTTCAGTTCCCAAGCCCAATTCCCAATGCTGCCCACATTCTCTCCAGCTGAAAGTTGGAAGTGCTTGCAGCTATTTTGAATGGCATGTTCACAGAACTGGGATGTCTTGAGATCACAGGTTTGAGCTGTTGACTCCGTTGTTCACACAGCAGAATGAGAGTGCGAGGCCAGATTGAAGACAGAGTGCGGAGTGAGGAGCTGAGAGCAACTGCAGATGATTGCAATATGGGAAGTGCAACATGTGATCAAATTGAATTGAATTGTATCAGGTTTATTGCTCCTGTTTGTACTGTGCAAAGTTGACAGGTTGCTACTTATGGTGCCATCTTAGGTTCAAAGGTCGCTAGGTATAGAATCTTCATACAGAAGCAGTAAAATAAATAAAACAAAGTTTAAAACATAAACATTACAGTCCTTCTTACAAAAAGCAGAAAAACATAGAAACACAGTTAACAGTCCAACACCACAGTCCATAAGTGCTTGGCCATGCTGGGCTCACACTCTTCATGAGGACTCGACCTCCCCCACTCCAGACGCAACCTCACCCCCACCACTGCCCAGACTATCTGCACTCGCCACTCTGCAACCTGTTCCACTCCCACTGCCAGCTGCTTCAGGTTGAATGTCCCTGCTCCCACTGCTTTAGAGACAAAAAAAAACTGCAGATGCTGGAAGCCAACATAGACAGGCAGGAGGCTGGAGGAACACAGCAAGCCAGGAAGCATCAGGAGGTGGAGAAGTTGCCATTTCGAGTGTAACCTTGCTTCAGGACTGGGGGGATGGGTGTAGGAGGAGCTGCAGATAAAGGGGGTGGCAGTGCAGGGTGGTGAAGTGGGGATAGGTGAAGACAGGCAGAAGGTATGGCCTGGTTGGTCAGTGTGAGGAATGCACCCGATTGGTGCATAGGAGGAGTGGAAAGGAGGGGGAGAGGTTGGAAAGGAAGTCGGGGGTGGGAAGAGAGATTACTTGAATTTGGAGAGCGCGGTGTTGAGTCCTCCAGGTTGTAGCTGTCCATGTGGAAGATGAGGTGTTGTTCCTCCAATTTGTGGTCTGGTTCATTGTGGCAATGGAGGAGGCCAAGGATTGTCATGTCAGAAAGGGAGTGGGAAGGGGAAGTAAGATGGCATTGGGGAGATGGAATGTAAACTTAAAGAATGGTTTGCCAAGCATTGCAGCTGGGTCCACAGGGGTCGAGCAGACTTCCCAGTCACCACCTATTTTAATTCCTCTCCTCACTCCCTTTCCGACAATGACGGCCCTTGGCCTCCTCCATTGCCACATTGAACCACACCACAAGTTGGAGGAACAACATCTCGTCTCCCACCTAGGCAGCCTACAGCCTGGAGGACTAGATTCGATTCCCTAGAATGTGGAAACAGGCCCTTTGACCCTAGCAGTCCACACCGACCCTCCGAAGAGTAACCCACCCTCTGACTAATGCACCTAGCACTATGGACAATTTAGCATGGCCCATTCACCTGACCTGCACATCTTTGGACTGTGGGAAGAAACTGGAGCACCCAGAGGAAACCCACGCAGACACAAGGAGAACGTGCAAACTCCACACAGACAGTCACCCGAGGCTGGAATCGAACCTGGGACCCTGGTGCTGTGAGGCAGCAGTGCTAGGCACTGAGCCACCGTGCCATCTCATCATTGAGTTCTCCAGTTTCAAATAACCTCCCTTCAAATCCCCCAACTGTCTTCCCAACCTCTCCCCCTCCCTTCCAGTCCTCCCTACCACTTACCAGATTGATCCCTACCATTGACCAACCAGGTAGTATCCTCTGCCTGTCTTCACCTATCCCCACTTCACTACCCTGTCCCCACCTCCCCCTTTATCTGCAGCTCCCCCTACACCTATGCTCAGTCCTGAAGAAGAGTTGCACCCGAAACATTGACTTCTCCACCTCCTGATGCTGCCTGGCTTGCTGTGTTCCTCCAGCCTCCTGCCTGGTCTCACTGCCAGCTGCTTGAGAATAACGGTCATTGACGCCAGGGACCTCTCATGCCACCATGTTGGGCTTTCTCTCCCTGTGCTGGCTCCATCTCCTCTGCATTGATCTGCTCACAATTACACAAACTCAGACCTTACATAAAGTCAATAGATTAAACTAAGAAAAAAAAAGTAGTGAAGGAATAATAAAAAGTGAAAGAAAAAGGATAAAAGTGGACAGAGCAGACAAGACCCAAGCAGGGGCTCATGTGCTGTGTTGCTACTCCACCACCATCTTGAACTTGCATATATTAAGTGCATACACATGAAGCATATGTATATGAAGCACAGTGTACATTGCTATATGTTGCTGTCAAGATGAAAATTGTGTCTAGCTATTTGATACAGGAAATGTTTTAAAACACGAAGCCTCAATATAATTCTTTGAGCTATTAACTGTAAATTTGAATTTACTTTTCAAAATCTTTTTAAAAATTCAACTCCACAGAGATCATAAGATTATTCATTTTAGCCATAAGAATTGTTATGACTGTCAGGAGGAGTGTACTGTTAATTAAGCCCCATGACTTCATGAGATGTTCTCAACACGAAAATGTCAAACTGAATCGCCAAGATGGTCAATTTGCTTTACTTTTACATTTATTTAAGACAATAAAAAGGAATTGAATCATGTTTCATCAATAAACACTAAAACGTATTGACTGTGATCAAACCTTTTCTTGACCAGACTATTATGACTATGCCATGCAATCTTATACTGTATCCCCTTTAAACACAAACATGCCCCATTCATGAACAGTCAGGGTGCAATAGGACAGGGATGAAGAAAAGCAAACAAGAAAACCTTGTGTAACAAGAGTCCAAATCAAGAGGGTGAGATGAGGTGACTTCCTGGCAATTCTTTCAGTTTCTGTCAAAGATACCATGTTGATGCTGGTCACAGGGTGATAGAAGACCCTCAGTTTGGGCAATGAGTCAGTTCAACCCAGATCTTTTATTGTGTAATCAGATCAGCTGTCAGAGTCTCTGAGTGGACTCTTTTACGCACACACACACACACACAGACAGAGAAAATGTGAATTGGGGAGAGAGAGAGAGAGAGATGGTATTGCTTCCTTGCATATCTCTACATTACTGTGTTTTTTCCTTTTCAAGGAGAAGGAGACAGAGAGAGAGAGAGAGAGACCTTTCATAGCTGTAGACTTCTTGAAGGTGTTTTTTCACCCACTCCACCCACAAGTCTGTGGAGTAACAAACTATCATTTCAAAAGATGTCATCATGCAAACCTAAGCTCAAGTTTCCTCCCACCAGTTTACTGAACAGAAGTAGCAAATCCATCTTATCCCTTCCTAAATCATGCTAATGCTGCAAACGTCGCTTGCCATTAAGCACAATGCTCTTCAACTGTTGATGTTTGAGTTCCAATACATTTTCTGGTAAACACTTTTCACCACAGGCATTGTCCAAAACTTTGATTTATTTCAGTTTTATTTAAAGAAAAATGTTAAATTAACACAGAATTTTAAAAGGTAGGATTTTTTAAAAAGCTGTCAAACTTGACAAAGTAGGCATTGAGAGATTATTTCCCCTGACTGGGGGAGTCTAGAACAAAGTGGTGATCATTTTGGACTGAGATGAGGAGAATTTTTTTGAATTCAAACAGTTGTGAATCTTTGAATTTCTCTACCCTGGGAATTGTGCATGCTTCGCCAGTGATAACTGAGAGAGGTAGATGATTGGTTTCTCAAAGAGTGAAGAATATGCTTCAATTGCAGCTTGGTGAGACTGCATCTTGAGTACGTGCAGTTTTAGTGCCCTTATCTGAGGAAAGATATTCTTGTTGTAGAGTGAGTGCAGTGAAAGTTTACCAGGCCTGTTCCTGAGATGGTGAGACTGCCCAATGAAGAGAGGTTGGGCAAAGTGGGCCTGCATTCTCTCGAGTTTGTAAGAATGAGAAGTCAAAATACTTATAGACAGTGGTAGACGCCGATAAGATGTCTCCCTTGGTTGGGAGCCCGGAACCAGAGGGTACAATTTAAAAATAACAGAGATGCCAGTTCAGAATGATATGAGGAGAATACCTTTACTCAGAGGGTAATTGGAAATCATAATCTCAGAGGGCTGTGGAAGCTCAGTCTTTGAGTATATTTATAGTAGAGGTTATGCAGTTAGTGCGGGTAAAAATCTCTGAGGCATTTGATCAGCCATGAACATATTAAGTGGAGAAGCTCTTGCCCCTCTTCTGAAGTTATGCTCAGGCCTGGGTGTCCCTGAAGAGGGAGTACACAATGTCTATCAACACCCTTGAGGTTTTCGGGAAGAACTGAGCATGGGGCATAGAATGTTTTATTTCCACCTCCGATTCTATTTTGATTTGATCCCTGTCCTCCCCTTCACTTTTTCGATCACTTAGGCATTGCCCTCTGCTGAGAAGGGCACTACTTCTCACTGGCCACCTGAGTGTTTCCTTTCTTCTGGTGGTGGAATATGAATAAAGATTTCTGCACTCGTTTTCCTTTTTTCCTGGTGGTGGAATATGAATAAAGATTTCTGCACTCGTTTTTTCACTGTGTCCTACATCTACACACACATGACATGGATGCTGGAGAAATAAGCACTGCCGCTGTTTGGCGGTAGTGTGGGGGTTTATAAAAAACAAATTAAATGGAGGAGCTGGCTCGATGGGCTGAATGGCCTATTCCTGTTCCTTTATTCTTACATGTGGCACAGCTGGCCATGTGGAGGTCAGCATGATGATTAGCCATGATGGTATTAAATCATGGTGCAGGCTTGGGGTCTGTATTGCCTCCTCCTGCTTCTGTTTCTTATGTTATTAAATCAATAGTCTCACCAATTTTAAAAAAACAAGCATCCATCTTCTTAGCTGTGTAAGCTTCTGTGAAAGTCCAATTATATGCCTTCACAATGAACAGCATAAGCAGCTTCATGACCTGTATTTGGCAGATAAAGCTCTACACTTGTTTCACATTGATGTCTGGGAACTGAAGAATACTTATATTTTAGTAGACTGAATACAAATACGTTTTCCTTATAATTAAACCACTTTTCTAATTAAAGGTTAGGATTTCACCTTCAGGTAAAGCAGGTATTACATAATGCAACAATCACATATTAAAAAAAACCTGAAGGGAATGAATCAGGCAGGAACTCAATTTAAGGGTTAGTTGATATCATAAAGTGTGAAAATAGATTGAGATTCTTGAGCAATGTTTCCCTGCCTATATTTCCCAGATTGCTATCTGTTGTTCTTGTGCTTAATCTTTCAGTTTGAGGCAATTCTTTCAGTTTGGGGGAGGGGAATGCAGCGTGGTCAGCAGTTATCCAAATAGAGAAAAGCATTATCTATCAAGTTTTTATTCGATTTCATCTGATCATCTGACCAAGCAATCATTTTGATATCATAAATCACAATTTATTATACAGATTTTTAATAACCAAAACCAACAGAGCACAGAGTCATTTTATTTATTGGTCATGAGGCCTGTCTGAAAATTGACAGTTACTTTGCTTTCACAGTAACAGTTGTAGTATTTCTTATTGGTTTTAAACTGCTTTGGGTTGTCATGGGATGTAATAGGATGCTAAATGAAAGCGCTTTCACCACAAATTTAATTGCTACTTGGGAATCTCTGATCATAATTTTAATGATTAAGTAAGGGTTTTTCGGAGAATTTGAATGATCAACAACAAATGCAAATTAGGAAGATTATATAAGGGCTTGATATAAACTTCTTAGTTATAGTTGTCATATTGTAAATACACAGTCTTTAAACATCGATCATAATCAATGAAACACTCACTTAATAAGAGTAGTAATTGTATAGGTTCGATAGCCTGGCTATTGAATAACAGAAGACCTGACTAAACCCTCGAGGCTAAAAATTCAATAAGGCCAATTATCAGGCACGAGGATCGTGATGAGCCAAGGTGAGGCAATCCAAGTAGCAAGCAAACTTCATGTTTCCAGTTTATCGTTCTGCACTGTGTGGGGGAGGGTCTCCCACTGCAACTCCCAGGTCATTTCCTCTGCCCTGAAGCTCTTCAACCATGTCGTGAAACAAACTCGGTACCACAGCCACATTTGCTTCCTCGGTGCATGCCTCCGTCCAACCTGCCTAGCTCCTTTTCCACCTATCCACTCCACCCTCTCCTCCCTGACCTATCACCTTCATCCCCTCCCCCACTCACCCATTGTACTCTATGCTACTTTCTCCCCACCCCTACCCTCCTCTAGCTTATCTCTCCACGCTTCAGGCTCACTGCCTTTATTCCTGATGAAGGGCTTTTGCCCGAAACGTCGATTTTGCTGCTCGTTGGATGCTGCCTGAACTGCTGTGCTCTTCCAGCACCACTGATCCAGAACCTTTAATCCAGGAAGCAGTAAGTCTAAAGTAAGGGTGTTAACATTCAGTGGATGTAGGGGCAAATCTATGCCAGCACATGTCAGCTCAGGCATTCCTTTCTTGTGTGGTTTGTTGTCCCACTATGAGCTTAGATTCAAAGCTGATTGGTCAAGGAAAAGGCAAAGTCAAGACCTGTCATCAGGCTAAGACTTCCAAGTAAAACTATTTATTTTACATTAATACTAAATACTAATACAGGATCATCATAGACATACCCGGCTGTGACATATAATTATATTCTGTAAGAACTGGTCTATCTTCTTTGTGTGTTCATGTCCATGTGCTCATGTGAATTTGCCAGAGTGTACAAATTCAACGTACACAGTCTTATTTACAGTCACCGATGTACAGATCCATGATATCATTGTAAGGTTGCTCCAGCTTTTACATATTGCATCATGAAACATCTAATGATTAATATCTCAGCTTCCACTGCAGCACAAGCAGAAGTAATGAAAGATCTCAGTATTGCAGCAGAAGGTAGGAGTCAGGAGATCTATGCTTGTCACCCAGGAAAGCCCAAGTTACAGATCTCAAAGCTCAAAACAATTTATAAGGTCTCACAGCAGGCCAGCAATCTGAACTCCAGCAGTTCATAATTTTTATGCTCTTTCATGAAATGTAGGCATCACTGGTCAGGGCTAGCATTTGTTGTCTATGCCGACTTGGCTCAGTGGTTAGCACTGCTACCTCACAGTGCCAGAGACATAGGTTCCATTTCAGCCTTGGGTGACTGTGTGGAATTTGTATATTTTCCCTGTGTTTGTCTGGGTTTCCTCCAGGTGCTCCAGTTTCCTCCCACAATCCAAAGATGTTCAGGTCAGGTGGGGTGATTATGCTAAATTTCCCTTTATCATCTAGGCTGGGTGAGTTAGCCATGGTAAATTCGGGATTGTGGGGGTAAGGTGGGGGCTGGGTCTGGGTGAGATGCTCTTTGGTGGGTCACTCAGGATTCTATGATTCCACATCTCCTTGAAATGTGTAGCTTGAAATGGGCAGTTAAGAGTCAATGACATACCACCACAGTTTACCAGGATTGCTGAGGTACCAGTTCAGGACAGTGACAGATTTTCTGTAGTGGATGAAGCTGGTGTTCTCTCCTAGGAGGACAGTATTTTTGCTCTTGCTATTATAATCCACCAGAACATATGCCAGTGCCTGACATCCAGATTGCTGTTCTCCATACCAATATGATGCAGTCTTTGGCCTGGAGATATTTGAGGACATCCTGCAACATTCCCTGGTCAGGGTTAATAATCTTCCACAACCTCTGCTGCAGCCAATGAGATTGAGCTGAGCAGGAGCTTTAGGACTCCAGCAAGCCAGCAGAAAGGTGAAAATTCTGCTTTGTATAAGGTATTGGTCGAGTTGTTGGAAATGTTGCTATAGAATCCTCTTTTTTTGGTTGTCTGTTTTATTTCAAGACTTTGTCCAAGAGGGAACTGTAATTATCCAAAGCAGATGATTGAGAACTGAAGAATTGTGGAGTAGTGTTGTTATGACAATGAGATCTTAGGGCAATCACAGTCATGATCGGTAGCTCATTGGTATTCTGTTAGGGTTGAAAAAATCTTGAATGGTTCTCCCTCCTCCTCCAGTTCACACCAAAATCCTAATGACATGGGCTGTGCCTTCATAAATTTGGAGATAGTCTCCAATAAATAGTGAAAGGCTCCCCTATGTGGTCCACACAAAACCTTTTTTTTTGTACTGTTGGTTTATTCAATGACAGCTGACTTTGCAGAATGGCTTTCACTATTTCAGCACTGCCATTGTGTGTCCAACTGATGGATAGGCATTCTCAGCTACATGTAGGCAGTTAACCATTGCCACCATGGAGCTAGCCTCTGGTTCATATCAGGAGCTGGAATGTGTTATGAACAGCTGTCTGACACAGGGTGGAAGCACTCAGGTTACTTCAAGGGTGGCAGGTCTATACTCTATAGTATATCAAAATGTGATGGGTACTTACAGAGCCATGGGTGTTCAGTCAATGATTGCTTGTGTGTTGGGAATTCTCCTACCCTGATACAAGCATGTGCCAGCTCCTTCTGCTCTCTCTGCCTTTCTGACTTTGTTCAGAAGATTTTATTTCCTGATACAACAATGAGCTCTTGTTGGTGATGTCACTGTCGCCAGCCTGCAAGGATCTGCTGGTATTGAAGTTGAGGATCACAATGATCTTCACAATCACTGGCAACAGTCTCCTCAGCATTGCATTAGAGGATTACAGAATCAATCATTTAGAGTCAGAGAGTCAGGGAAGATAGAAGAACCAATGTCAGCATGTTGAATGAAGCAAAAACAACAAACATTGAAGCCTATGTCATCAAGAACCAACTAAGATGGAGTGGTCATGTTGTTGCAAAGAAAGACGAACGTTTCTGAAACAAATCCTCTACTCCCAGCTTAAAGAATGCAAACATAAAAGAGGCGGACAACAGAAGAGATTCAAAGACATTTTAAAAGCCAACATGAAAAAATGTAACATCGACATCAACAATTGGGAAACTAGTGCCAAGGACAGTAAACTCTGGCAAACCATCATCCGAGAGGGAACAGCAACTTTCAAAGCCAACAGATGTGCAGAACTAGAACATAGAACATACAACACAGAATGCAACATTGCAGTACTGGCGATTCGGCCCTCAATGTTGCGTCGACCTGTGATGCCCATCTAACCTCCACCATTCCATTATTATCCATATGTATGTCCAATGCCCATTTAAATTCCCTTAACATTGGTGAGTCACCTACTGTTGCAGGCAGGCGGTTCCACTCTCTGAGTAAAGAAACTACACTTGATATCTGTCCTAAATCTATCACTCCAAAAATTTAAAACTATGTCCCTTCGTGTTAGCCTTCACCATCCAAGGAAAATGGCTCTCACTGTCCACCCTATCTAACCCACTGATCATCTTATAAGTCTTGATTAAGTCACCTCTTAACATTCTTCTCTCCAATGAAAACAACCTTAGTTTCCTCAGCCTTTCCTCATAAGAACTTTTCTCCCTACCAGACAACATCCTAGTAAATCTCCTCTGAACCCTTTCCAAAGCTTCCACATCCTTTCTTTAATGCGGTGACCAGAACTGTACGCAATACTCCATATGTGGCCTTACCAGTGTCTTGTACAGCTGAAGCATGACCTCATGGCTCCGAAACTCAATCCTCCTGCCAATAAAAGCCAACATACCATAAGCCTTCTTAACAACACTATCAACATGGATGGCAACTTTCAGGGATTTATGCACCTGGACACCGAGATCTCTCTGTTCATTTACACTGCCAAGAA
This sequence comes from Chiloscyllium plagiosum, assembly GCF_004010195.1. Taxonomy (NCBI): domain Eukaryota; kingdom Metazoa; phylum Chordata; class Chondrichthyes; order Orectolobiformes; family Hemiscylliidae; genus Chiloscyllium; species Chiloscyllium plagiosum. The sequence goes on from NC_057710.1 coordinate 63,606,725, forward strand.
CTTCACCATTAGCCCAGTTCTCTGCATTCCTGTTACTTCTTGTTAAGTGAACTACCTCATACTTTTGCACATTAAATTCTATTTGCCACTTCTCAGCCCAGCTCTGCATCTTATCTATGTCCCTCTGTAACCTATAACATCCTTCGGCACTATCCACAACTCTGCCTACCTTCGTGTCATCCGCAAATTTACTAACGCATCCTTCTGCGCCCACCTCTAGATCATTTATAAAAATAACAAACAGCAGTGGCCCCAAAACAGATCCTTGCAGCACACCACTGGTAACTGAGCTCCAGGATGAACACTTCCCATCAACCACACCCTCTGTCTTCTTTCAGCTAGCCAATTTCTGATCCAAATCGCTAAATCACCTTCAATCCCGAAACTCCGTATTTTGTGCAATAGTCTACAGTGTGGAACCTTATCAAATGTCTTACTGAAGTCTAAATACACCACATCAACCGCTTTACCTTCATCCACCTGTTTTGTCACCTTCTTGAAGAACTCAATAAGGTTAGTTAGGCACAACCTACCCTTCACAAAACTGTGTTGACCATCCCTATTCAAATTATTCCTTTCCAGATGATTATAAATCCTATCTCTGAGAACCTTTTCCAAAACCTTACCCACAACCAAAGTAAGGCTCACTGGCCTATAATTACCCGGTTATCATGACTCCCCTTCTTAAACAAGGGAACAACATTTGCTTTCCTCCAGTCTTCTGGCACTACTCCCGTCAACAATAATGACATAATGATCAAAGGTAAAGGTTTTGCAATCCCTTCCCTGGCTTCCCAGAGAATATATCTTCAGATCTTCCAAAATTGCTAAAACGTCCTCTTTGTCAATTGCAATCCCATCTAATCTAATAGCCTGTATCTCCATATTCTCACTAATATTGCCCTTCTCCAGCATGAATGCTGATGAAAAGTATTCATTAAACGCTTCCCCTATGCCCTCAGATTCCACACACAACTTCCTCTAGTCATTCTTTTATTCCTGATATACCTGTAGAAGGCCTTCGGGTTTTCCTTGATCCTATCCTCCAACAACTTTTCATGTCCCATCCTGGCTTTTCTTCGCCCTCTCTTTAGAACTTTTCTGGCTAACTTATAACTCTCAAGCCCCCTAACTGAGTCTTCAAGCCTCATCCTCACACAAGCCTTCTTGACAAGAGCTTCAACTTCTTTAGTAAACCATGGCTCCCTGTCTTGGCTACAGTCGCTGTTCCTTCAATAAGCTTTACATTTCAAGTGTGTCCATCCCCTTTCAATGCATCCTAAATTTTGCCTAATTGCATTATAATTGCCTTTCTCCCAGTTATAGCTCTTTCCCTGCGGTGTATACCTATCCCTGCCCATTGCTATTATAAACATAACTGAATTGTGTTCACTATTGCCAAAGTGCTGACCTACCTCCAAATCCAGCACCTGGCTGGGTTCATTCCCCAGTATCAAATCCAATATGGCATCACCCCTTGTTGGCCTGTCTATATACTGTGTCAGAAAACCCTCCTGCACACATTGAACAAAAACTGACCCATCTGAACTACTTGAACTATAGTATTCCCAGTCAATATTGGGGAAGTTAAAGTCCCCCATAACAACTACCTGTTACTCTTGGTCCTGTTGAGAATCACCTTTGCTATACTTTCCTATACATCGCTGGAATAATTTGGAGGCCTATAGAAAACTCCCAACAGGGTGACGTCTCCTTTCCTCAAAGAAAAAATAAGAAAATGGGAAGTGAGGCAGCAACAACCAAAGCCTGATCTGCCATCTGGAAATACTTGTTCTGAATGCGGAAGAACTTTCAAAGCCAAGATTGGACTTTTAAGCCACCTGAGAGCCCATAAATAGATCAATGGGACAAAGAGCGTCATCCTTGACCTCGAGGGATAGCCACGATGATGCCTTGGAATTAAATTATGCCCTTTGGCATGAGACCTTTCCACAAGGGGAAACAACCTGTCCACATCTACCTTGCTAACCCCCTTAAGCATTATAAGTATTTCAATAACATGAAATTTGAATCTCATTCTTCTAAACTCCAATGGATACAAGCCCATTCTACTCAAAACAAACAATGTTAGAAGTCACAGTGAGTCAGGCATATTCACGGAGAAAGAGCAAACTAACATTTTGAGTCTAGATGACTCTTCACCAGCTCTGATGAAGAATTATCTAGACTCAAAACATTAGCTTGCATTCCCTGACCCATTGTGATTTTCAGCATTTTTTTGTTTTCGGTACGGGTTCCAGCATCTGCAGTAATTTGCTCCAAATTTACGCAACCTGTCCTCATTGGAAAATCTCTTTATATTGAGAATTTCCTATTGAATCTATTGCCTTCAATACCAGTATATCTTCCTAGAGATCAGGAGCCCAAAACTGTTCACAGTATGCCAGTTTGCTCTGACTAGTACCTTGTATCCAATTTGGAATTTATTTGATGATCAACCATTGGATTTCCCAAGGAACACTCGAGTTCCTACTGAACTAAATTATGAATTGTGACTTTTTAAATAATGAATTAGCTATAATGGCAAAGTAGAGAAAACAGATTTCTAATATTACCAGTGGCAGATCTATCATCATCCATATGAACAGTATCATAGAACATTGGTTGTCGACACCCCTATATGATATTAAACAGATTACAAGGAGGATATCACTTTAGTGAGAAGGGTAGTGTATAGTGGGGTTTACAGAGGCTGTTCAGTGGAGATTGACCTGATTGATTCATGGATTGAGTGGGTTAACTTCTGAGGAAAAGTTGGACAGACTGGGCTTGTTTCTGTTGGAGCTATGAAGTGTGATGGCTGACTTCAGTGAAAATGTCCTGAATGGTCTTGACAAGGTTGATGTGGAAAGGATTTTTCCTCTTGTAGTCGTCCAGAACAAAAAGGCACTGTTTTAAAATTTGGGGTCCCTCTTTTGGGACAGAAATTGGGGAAGAAATTCTTTCTCTCACAGCATTTTGCAATTTTGGATCTCTAGCTCGGAAACTAATGGAAGCGGAGTCATTACATATTCTTAAGGCAGAGGTAGTTAGATTTTTGTTCGGCAAGGATATCGAAAGTTATCAGGGGAGACTGGTATATCAAATACGAAATGGAAACATCAGATGTGACCTTATTGAATGGCAGAGCAAGTTCAAGGAGTTTAATGGTCTATTTCTGCTCCTATTCTGTCTGTTCATATAATGGTAATTGATCTATATTTAATTGCGTTTAGCCTGTTTACTGGTCTATGTAATTATACTTTATTGCTTGAGCCTGTGGGTGGAGCTACAGAGCCAAGTGATTGACTCACATACAGAAAATTCTAGAGAATATGTGGACTCTTTCCAATGACCATATGTGTGTTGAAAGTTTGTTTTAAGCTCTAAGATGTTTTAAGGTTCTGTAAATAAAGTGTTTTGATTTAGAATTGATGGCTTACTGCATTGAACAAACACAATGAGGGACGGGTTGCACCTAAGCTGGAGGGGAACTAATATCACAGGGAGGTTCACTTGTGCTATTCAGGAGGGTTTAAACTGGAGAGGCAGAGGGCTGGTAACTGGAGCAGCAGGTCAGCAAGTGGAGGGATTGAGGGGAAGGCAGATGTTAGGACCAGTAAGTCGGAAAGGAAAAGCAGGCAGAAACAGACAAATGAACATCGTGGGACTGATGGGCTAAAGATTGATTGTTTCAATGCAAGAGAGTATTATGGGTAAGGAGATGACCTTACAGCCTGGATCAGTACATGGGACTATGATGTTGTTACCATTGCAGAGACTTGGTTGAGAGAGGGTCAGGACTGTCTGCTCAACATTCCAATGTTTCATTGTTTTTGATAAGATAGAGGGGAAGGTAAAAGAGGTGGAGAGGTTGCATTACTAATCAGGGTGTACGTCACAGCTGCACTCAGAGAGGACATACTGGAAGCAATATGGGTAGAGCTCAAAAATAAGATGGGTGCAATCACTCAAATAGGATTATACTATAGATCCCCCAACAGCCACCGAGACATTGAGGAACAAGTACGCAGGCAGATTATGGAAAGATGCAAGAACAACAAGGGTGTCATAATGGATAACTTCAACTTCCCCAATATTTACTGTGACTCCTTTATAGCAAGAGGCTTAGATGGACAGAATTTGTTAGGTTCATCCAAGAGGGCTTCTTGAAACAGTCCATTTCAAGGAGGCGCCATAATGGACCTTATATTGGCTAAGGAACTTGGACAGGTGATTGACCTTTTGAGGGGAGAGCTTTCTGATCACAACTCCTCAATGTTTAAGATAGCTATGAACAAGAATAAGTCAAGAAGGCACAAAATTGGGGAAGGGCAAATCACGTCAGTATTGAGCAGGAGCTAAAGAGTGTTAATTGGGAGAAGCTGTTATTAGGCAAGTCTACATTTGACATACAGGAATCGTTTAATGACCTACTGATGAGAGTTTAGGATCGACATGTTTCACTAAAGAGGAATGACAAGGATGGCAAAGTAAGGGATCTTGGATAACAAGGGAGATTGTGAATTCAGTCAGAAGTGAAAAAGGAGCATTTGTAAGGTTTCGGAAGATAAAAGTAGACAAGATCCATAAGGAACATAAAGAAAGCAGGAAAAAAACTCAAGCAGGGAATTCGGAGAGCAGAGAGAGGTCATGAAATGATCTTGGCAAGTAGGATTAAAAAGAATTTTGTACATACACTAAAAATAAGAAGATAAATAAGGAGAGGGTAGGACCACTCAATGATAAACAAGGGAAACTTATACTTGGAGGCAGGGGATGTTGTCAAGATTCTAAATGAGTACTTTGCAATGATATTCATCCAGGAGAAGGATATGGAGGACAGTGAGATTTGTGTGGAACATGCTAATACGCTAGGGCATTTTGAGATCAAGAAAAAAGTAATGTTGGGTGTCTTGAAGAGCATTAAGGTGGATAAGTCCCCAGGATCTGATGGTATCTACCCCAAGTTATTGAGAGAGGCAAGAGAGGAGATTGCTGGGACCTTAACCAAGATCTTTCTATCTTTGCTAGCCAATGGAGAGCTCCTAGAAAACTGGTGAGTGGCTATTGTTGTTCCTCTGTTCAAGAAGGGAAATAGGAATAATTCAGGTAACTATAGACTGGTGAGTCTCACATCAGTGGTTAGAAAGCTATTGGGGATTCTTAGGGATAGGATTTATGCACACTTGGAAAGGCATGGCTTAATTAGGGATAGTCAGCATGGCTTTATGCAGAGCAGGTTATGTCTTACTAACTTGATTGAATTTTTCAAGGAAATGATGAAGGTGATTGATGAAGGTAGAGCAGAGGATGTTTTTGCATGGATTTTAGTAAGGCTTTCAACAAGGTCCCCCATGGTAGGCTCATCCAGAAGATTAAAATGGATGGGATCACAGTGAATTGGCCATGTGGATTCAGAAGGCAGAGGGTAATGGTAGAAGGGTGTTTTTCTGGCTAGGGGCCCGTGACTAGTGATGTTCCGCAGGGATCCACACTGGGACGTCTGCTGTTTGTGCATATATAAATGACTTGGATGAAACTTAGATGGCGGGTTAGTAAGTTTGCAGACGACACAAAACTCAGTGGAGTTGTGGATAGTGTATAAGGTTGTCAAAGGATACCACAGGATATAAATCAGTTGCAGATATAGGTGGAGAAGTGGGAGATGGAGTTTAATCCATGTAAGTGTGAGGTCACGCACTTTGGGAGCTCAAATGTTAAGGCAAAGTACAGTTAATGACAGGACCCTACAGAGAGATATTGCGTTTCACATCCATAGCTCCTTGAAAGTGGCCACCCAAATAGATAGGGTGGTGAAGAAGGCATCTGGCATGCTTGCCTTTATTGATTGGGCATTGAGTACAAGAGTCAGGATGTCATGTTGCAGCTTTATGGGACTTTGGTGAGGTCTCACTTAGAGTGTTGTGTTCAATTCTGTTCACCACATTACAGAAAGGACATGGAGACTTTGGAGAGGTTTACCAGGATGCTGCCTGGATTAGAGGAGAGGCTAGAAAATCTTGGATTGTTTTCTCTGGAGCAGCAGAGGCTGACGGGAGACTTGATAGAAATCTATAAAATTATATGACGCATAGATAGCGTTGACAGTCAGAATCCTTTTCCCAAAGTTGACATGTCTAATACAAGCGGGCATGCATTTAAGGTGAAAGGGAGTAAGTTGAAAGGAGATGTGATGGCCATGATTTTTACACAGAAGGAGTCTAGAATGCGCTGCCAGGTGTGGTGTTGGAGGCAGAGATGATAGGGCTTTTAAATAAGCACATGAATATGCAAGGAACGGAGAGATATGGACCAATGGCAAGCAGAAATGATTAGTTTCATTTGGCATAATTTTTGGCACAATATTGTGGGCCAAAGGGCGTGTTCCTGTGCTGTACAGTTCTATGTTCTATGTTCTATGGTCTATTCTCTATGCTCTATGGTCTATGATCTATGATCTATGTTATATGGTCTATGTTCTATGGTCTATGAATTACAATGGCAAATGCTGCAGAGATATAGATTTATAATATTCATCACTAGGACCAAACATAAAAATCAATTTATTATTTTAATTTCATCCAGATACTCTTTCTGCTTATTATATTTGTATTAAAGAGCATTTTCAATTTCATTTTCAGCTATTTAAGAGCTAAACTGAATTTAAGCAGCATGTAGCAAGTCTAAATAGCAGCAAAATGAAAGTCTGTGCAAAACAAAAACATTGTGACAAATTGAAAAGCTCATTGGAACATCTAAGTAATGAAGACCATCATATACATGTCTCCCTACCTCCAGTGCCTGATGCGTGCTCTGTGACGTCTTATAGTTAGTATATCAGCCTACTCTTTAAGAGACATGCTCATGACATTGTCATTGTATCATAACATGTGATCTGGACTGTAAAGATTTGAGACTCCAACTTAAAAAGGGTCACTTGGAGCATGATACCAGTTTGGTGAAAACATGCTATTCTTTGGAAACAAACAGCTTAATATTAGTCCAACCACTGAAGTGTATGACTGCAATACTGTTAAAGGTGAAAGTGAGGACTGCAAATGCTGGAGATCAGAGTCGAGAGTGTAATGCTGAAAATGCACAGCAGGTCAGGCAGTATCCGAGGAGCAGCAAAATAAATGTTTTGACAAAAGCCCTTCATCAGGAATGAGGCTGGGG